>NC_081409.1:597431758-597539258 GCF_030272615.1 Cryptomeria japonica
GTGATATCATCCATATATATAATAATACATTTTCCAATTAAGTCCCTGAAAGCGATATCCATGGCTCTTTGAAATGTGGCCCCGGCATTGATGAGTCCAAAAGGCATTCTCTTGTATGCAAATGTTCCCCACTTGGTGGTAAATGCAGTCTTTAGTCGATCTTCTGGTTCGACCAGAACTTGGTTATAACCTGAGTATCCATCCAGAAAAGACATCATCTGTGACCCATTGACAATTTGCAATACTTCATCTAGTGATGGTAGCGGATAATTGTCCTTTTTTGAAGCTCGGTTGAGATTTCTGAAATCAACACACAATCTAATTTCTCCATTTTTCTTTCTGACAGGTACCAGGTTGGCGACCCACGTCGAATGTCTTACTGGAAAGATGATCTTGGCTGAGAGCAGTTTCTTTACTTCTTGATATATCAGGGGTTCCAACAAAGGATTAACTGGTCTCTGCCTCTGCCTAAATGGCTTACTTCCTGGCTTCAAAGGGATTGTGTGGGTAATAATTGCAGTGTCATAAGTCTTGAGATCTTCATAACTCCATGCAATGACATCTAGAAAATCTCTCATGTTTTTCAGGATCCCGTTTCTTTCAGCTGCGGTGCAGGACTTACCAATAAATACATTCTTAGTTTGTATGTCGTCACCTACGTTGATCGTGTCACACATATTTCCTTCCATGCTGTGGTTCTTCATTTCTTTCAATTTGTCAGGATCAAAAATTCTTTCTAATTCTACCATTCCCTTTGGAATAGTGTTTGTCTTTAAATTCAGAACTCCTTCGGCATCAAATTCTGCTTCTCCCATTTCTTCTTCATCAATGATCTGGGCTAGGAAGACATCTGTGTTGGTTAAGAAATCCAGTATGTGCTTGTCGTCTTTGAAAACTTGAAAATTGGTGATGTTATCTGGGACCGAAGGGACTGATGTTAACTCAACTGTGAACTTCTTCAATCCTTCCATTGCTAATGCTATCAACGAGCTGGCGGCTTGCGCAAGGGAATTAGCCACTTGATTTTGATGCCTGTATATAGAATTGATATTGAAGGCCTCAAAACTTTCAATGAGGTCCCAGACTCGGTTTCTGTATCTGTTCAACCTTTTGTCATGGCAAACATACTGCTTCCTGATTTGCCTTATAGCTATTTCTGAGTCCCCATACACTTGTAGTATTTTTGCCTTCTTTCTGATGGCTAGCAGTAACCCATGAATCAAAGATTCATATTCAGCTACGTTGTTGGTGCAAGGAAATTGTAATCTGTGAGCGGCAAGGTAGGTTTCTCCTGTCGGGCTAATTAATTCGTAACCGGCCCCAGATCCTTGTTTAGACTTAGATCCATCGAATCTTAATGTCCATATTGTATTTCCTTGATCTTTCATCTCTAGGTCTCCTTGACTTTCAGTTGATGTGTCGGATAAAGTCTCATCTCCTGAAGAGCTTCCCACCTCTGAATCTTGAACTTCTTCTATAATCAACGTCTGCGGGGCTCTTTTGTATACTTGTTCTAATGCGGTCTGACATAAAGCACAAGACAGTTCTGAATGGACGGCATTATGTATCCTACACCAGTTGGGAAGGAGCAGATCTCGAACGAACGCCAAGTTACCAAGTTGCACACTTTGTTGTATGTTTCTTTGTACGAATCTTCTGAAATTTTCGAACATTCCATCATCCTCTTGGTCGGATCCTTGATCACTTTCGACGACAATTTCTGTAGACTCCATCACCTCTTGTTGGCCATATTTATCTTGGATATCTTGTATCATCACGACCTCACCTACTTTAGGTTTGTATGTCCCTAAATCCGATTCTAAGAACAGGACTTCATTATCTTCCCCATACTCGGTTATCATAAGTCTCAATCTTGGAGTGCTGTCGATCTTGATTTGGTTTGGGACTCCTCTCCATGGTAGCCACATGTGTGCGAAATCAGTCGACACATACCCATTCAATTTTCGTGACCAATCTCTACTCAGGAGCATCCCATATGAATTTGGAATATCCACTACTGATATGTCTATGAAATTTTGACCCCTCGGGTCCGCTGCCAATTGCATGTGGATGTTGTTCAATTCGCCCATGACTGGAACTTCTGTCTTGTCTAGCTGAGTGACCTTTCTTTTGGTAGGAGCGGGAGTTATACCTAGTCTTCGACAGACAGCCAGGGGCATCACGTTACTGGAAGCTCCTGAATCATAGAGGCAATTGTGTAATAGTTTCCCAAAAATTCTAACTGATAACAGGAACGGGGCTGGTTCATCTTTTCCATGGGAAAGGGCTGAAGAATCCCCACTGTGTTCTTGATGTTTCACTTCATTGACCTTCGGATTGTCGTTCTTTACTAGACCCTCTTCTTTTGAGTGATCAGTTTTGTTTGGAGATTTTCCTTTCTTGACCACATCTTTCTTAATGGCCACTTCCTTTTCTGGAAGGATCTAACTAGTGGCGAGGCCTTCTTTGATGGTAGGTTGAGTTTTCTTAGTCTCACCTCTTTTGAGTAACACCTTTCCTTCTAACATGTCTTCCCTTTTGGCTGGGTAGGTTACGGTTTGGACCATGCATTCATCTTGTTCAGATTGCCCTTTGTTATCGGCTTCCTCTTGGGTCACATTGATGGTAGCTTGAGCTTTGTTGGCCAAGTCCTGAACATTTGACCTTACTGTACTAGATTCACTCAAGCTATTGATCACTGCATCTTTGATTTCTGAAACCTTGAGTAACTCGTAGAGCGGCAAACTAACTTTAACTTTCTTGAGTTCTTCTAATACCAATGTGGCCAGTCTTTTCATTTCATTGCCCATGGGGGGTGCAATATTCCTCTGTCTGTATCCTTGCGTGTGTTGTGGATATTCTGGATTGTTGCTAGCTTGTGGATCTGGAGGGGTAGAGAAATTGTTTGGAGGGATCGATGTAGTTAGAGGTTCTTGATTCCTCTGATTTCTATGATATACCCTTTGGTTCACACCTCCTGAAGATTGGTGAAATACCTCCTTTATCCCTTCGACTAGGACACTGTTGTTCAAAGGTGGAAAATAATACTCTGAGTCTTCAACGGGTCCATTTGCGGATGCTGGTGGGAACTGGGAGCCTGGAGGTACCATTGGTCCATTAGCAAACTCTGGTGGAAATCTCCCATTTTGAGTCTGACTATTTTCCTCTTGTGAATATCCGTAGCTTTCCACAATCATGGCTTGATCATACCGTGTACTTGGGACCATTTCATATCCAGTTGTTGGTGGATTTTCAGGTGGATCAGTGCTACGCATTTCCTGCTGGAATATGTCGGCTGCGATCTTGAATTCAGGACACTGTAACTCAGAATGTTGGTTCGTATTGTGGAGTCTACACCAACTGGACAAGGCCGCCTCTGCTAGAAACACTTTGTTGGTAGAATGATTTTCTTGATTCTGAGAATTTGGTGGGTTATCTAGTGGCGTCACCACATTTCCATTATTGGGGGCCGTATTCCATGGTCTCTTCTGAAAGCCTTGGTTATTATTTCCTTGATAATTATTCCTGAAACCTTGATTGTTGTTTCCTTGGAAATTTTGATTGTTCGCATGTTGGCCGTGGTTGGCCCTCTGCATACTTTGGAGTTGATTATTCTGATTTCTTAGATGGGTTACTTCAGTTGACAGTTTCTTGACTTGTTCAATCAACTCTTTCATTTCATCCTTTTCTTCCTGTGTTCTTGACGAGTTTGTTGCATTTTGCAGGTACACAGGTTGTGCTGGTGGAGCTTGTGAAATCGGGACTCCAGGATGAAGGACCAACTGGTTTGTCGGCTGCATGCTCGGATATGTTGCTTGTGGAATCAGATTCATAACTGGAGTCTGGTTAGCTAATGCCATTCCAACTGTCTGCATTTGATTTGGTGCTGCGACCGGTCCCATGTGTAGTAGTGGTCCAGTGATGTTCTGTCCCATGTGCTTACTAACTTCAATAGCCTTTGCGTATGCTACGTTTAGATCATTTGGGATAGGATGTGTCCTTACAAACATAGCAGTGAGATGATCCAAAGCCCCATAGTAGATTTCCCTTGGGTCCGCAATGAGATAAGGATGCCATAACATCGTGTATGCGTGGTGAAACCTGTCGTTAAAGGAAGTGATGGGCTCATGTTCTCTCCTTCGGACCTCAACAAATTGTCTATACAACTCAGCTGGTGTGGTTGGTATACCAAACTTGGCAATAAATGCATCTTTCATCGCGTCCCAAGTCCTAATTGACCCTATAGGCAAATGAATGAACCAAAAGTATGCCTCTTCTCCTAACGAGTAGGGAAAAAGCCTACATGCTACATCTCCATATTCGATTTGTCTGTTACAAAGATGATCTTCGAACATCTAGATATGATCCTCTGCTTTACGATTGAAATCACTGACATTGAATTTGGAACAAAAATGTTCTGGATTCTTTGGCATATCATGATAGACCGCAAATTCCAATGGTGATGGATTGTTGATTAGCCAAGTCGCGCCATTAAGTGTATGAGGAGGAGGAGGAGGAGGAGGAGGAGGAGCACGGTGTGCCATCGTGTTCTTCGAGGCTTGGAAGTTTGTCGAGGGGCTTGATGAACTAGCCTGGCCTTTTGTCTGGGAAATTGCCTGGATACTTGCTTGAATCGCCTCTTGTACTTGTTCTTGAAGGGACGGAGCTTGTGATGACTCAGGGGATTCCTCCAATCTTAGTTCAAATTCCTTGGGAGTATCTTCTCTTTTGACTCGCTTCGCCTTTGAAGTAAACTGAAGCTCACTTAGATTCTTGATACCTCGTGTTGACCTTAATAGTCTTTGATGTTTCTCGGGTGAGAAAGAACCAATGCGATCCAGTGTGAAGTCTTGCGAAGATTATTGTAGGTTCCTTTGATTGCGAAGCTCTCTAGATGCGACTCTTCGGTGTTCTTCAGCCCTATCTTCTTCTTGTTCCAAAATAATTCGCACTCTGTTATACTCAGCTTCACTTCTCCTTACGTTCCACGCTAAGTGATTCAATCCCGAAACAATATCTTCTTGAATGTCGCCTATCTGCAAATTAGGTTGCACTACTTGATTCAACCCTTCATGTGGCAACACCATCGTGATTCATGATCATGCTTGAAATGTGTTCTTCTTTTTTTTTTGGTAAATTTTCTGGATAGTACTGTCCCTTCGGATTATTTGGTTCAAAAAGGCCCTCCTTCTAGCGCCAATTCTGTTGACGTGTATTTTGTACACGATCATACACAGAATAAAATACCCAAGGGTACCTTATCCTCTCTTGAATAAAATCTCTAACTGCTGAAGATATCGCAAGAAGGATCAGTTAGGGTGACTTCAATGTTCTTTTAAGTAGGGTCTCTACGTGTGGATAAGCACCAGTGGCCGTTGTGATTGCTGTTTCATCAAGGGGTCTTACGCCAAATCCGAACTGCAGGAACAGGGTTTCCTAATACTAACAAGCTCTCAAAAAAGATCAAAAGAGTGGGGCTTGCAAGAGATAAAGTATAATCTAATCCTAAGAATGACTCAATGTGGACGAGACTTGGCAAGATTCTACCAACTTCAATATTGCCATAAAGTAACAACTCAATTGAAATTGATGCGATCTTCTAAGGTAACAAATGATTTTTCAATTCATCGAGGATCATAGACACTACCACGAAGGCACATAACCAAGATACAACAATGATTGAAAGTTTAAGTGATTCAAGTTGATCCAGTTGACCACGCAAGGCGTTCCTACAATCAGCAAGAAGCTAGTGGTTTGGAAAGTGAATCTCACCGACGATCAAGTCCAACACTTTGTCCTTCAAATTAAAACACTACTTTGATTGAGAATGATTCAAGAAAACGAACAACCATGAAGATAACCACAAGAATTGCAATAAAACACCATAACTTCAATATTTTATTGATCTCAGAGCCATCATGAACAACAATTGTTTGAAATTCCTTCTTCAAAGCTCAATCTTGCTACAGAATACTTGCTTCTATTAAATTGCTAATCTCTAATCACTAATGCTGATATCTAATCTCTAGTTTCTAGTTTTTCTAGTTTCAAAATGAAAAGAAATGAGGGTATATATAGCATCCTCAATTACAATGAACGGTCCAGATCAAAAGAAGATCAATGGCCAAGATTATGACACCTAAACCCTAATTAGGGTTTTATTACAAAAATTCCCCTTTTATTGCACAATATTAAATGCATAGCCAAATATTAAATTTGGCACGAAAATCTAGGAGACATAGACCAATGACAATTAAGGTGCCACATCATCTATAACAACCTCTCATCTAGAATCTTATTCCCTTTCCAATGCTCCTTTTTAGCATATGCAATGAATCTAGACATGATTCCTTCGATCTCAGCAATTGGAATCTCGGGAAGATTCTTCATTCGTTCTTCTAAGTGGATGACCTGATCAAATGCCTTGAGAAGAGCAGCGTCCCATTCAGGTTCAAGTTCCTTGGTCTTCTCAATCAGGAGCATGGTGGCAAACATCTGATCTCGTTGCTCATTTGTAATAACATTCTCATCTTTGCAAAAGATGACCTTGACTCTATCCTCCAATTCCTGCAAATCCACATCTGTCTCAACTTCGATCCTCCTGCCAAGAATAGTACGTAGTACCTCAAACACTCTGTCCTGGATCGGGTGGATAACCTCCTCAACATGATTGCATCTAGTACTGATGTCCTCGAAGAGAACTTCCTTCATCTGGAGTAAAGTCGACCACTGAAGTAAATTATGAGGTCCTCCATCCATTATCTTTTCTTGCACTAGAACCTTCCTTGATGTTTGTCTGATTACTTGCAGGACAGGAATGATAACATCCTTAGTATGAACAAAAGCAGCTACAGTTATCATCAAGTTGTGGATGACTTCAAGAACTTGAATAGCTCGATGAATGGTCTGCATCATCCTTGTTGCAAATTCAATAGCAACTGTATGGGATTTGTCAATCCATGAGCTCATAAGCTGAACCAAACTCCTGACTCTCTCTGCCTCGCCAACTGATTCAAGGGGAAGTGCCTGTGTAGGAGATACTGCTGGATCCTGACGTCTCAAAGGCTGATTGAGATGGCTAAAGTAGCCTCTCCAAGCACTGACCTCTCGCTCAAGCTTCCTATTCTTTTCCATTTCCTCCCTAAGCTTGTCCTTAAGTGCCTCAAATGAATCAGTGGCATCATCCAACGTCTGTTCGGCTGTGGGTGGACCAAGCTCAAATGTCTCTACATCATATTCCTCTGCGAGGATCTCACCTTCATACTTGTCCACTGCCGGTGTAGCTATCTGCAATTTCCTGGATCCTGTCTCATCTCTGATCATCTTGGACATCTTAGTAGCCTTCCTCTTTTCTGTCATCTTTTGAGAATCTCCAACAAGGCTCTCTAAATCAATCACACTGTCCTCGTCTTCAATCACAATCACCCTTGTAAGTCTTTACTTTAACCAATCTGGGATGGCCGATCTTGTTTCTCTAACCTGTATCTCATTGGGCAATGTTTCTTCTTCTCTGAGAGGAGATGTTACCTCATTATCTTCCTTATCTTCATGTAGCTCATTAGCTTGGAGAGACCCACTTGGTGACCTTCGAGGTGCCTGTCCTTCTTTATCGTTCTGTACCATTGATTCCATAGACTCCTCTATCTCAAGTGTCCTCTTCTCAGGTCGAGAAGATGTGCCGGATGAACGATCTCGGTTGGCCTCTTGCTTCTTCTTGGAAGATTCTCTTTTCTCAAGTCTCTCTTTCCTTTTCGAGCCTCTTGGATGGGGATTGCCCTCACTTACACTTCGAAGGTTGCCTTCACTTGTGTTTCTGGGATTAGGATTACCCTCACTTACACTTGCTCCTCCTTCAACTGGTTTCTCTTCCAAAGTGAAAGTCATAGATATACCTTGCTCTCTCAACTTCTGATGCTGCACATCAACCCATCTGCGAGTACAAGACAAAACTGGAGCCATCAAAGCATCTAGATCCACAACCTCGGGTTCATTCCAATCTAGCCTCACTGATTTGCTTTCTCGATCATAAGATGATTGGAGATGTCTGCCACTGTCCTGAGCTTGGTCGGCCACTCTGTAAATCTTGCATTTCCTGATGAAGTCTAAAGGCAATCTAGAATGCATCTTTCTTTTCACTTCAAGGTCATCCAAGAGATTCGTCACAAAGTCTTCTACCTGAGGTTCATGTTTATATTTTCTTCCGACCGTCTCCTCTATATACCCATATGGATCAAAGCTCTCTCTCAAGGCAAAGAATGAAAATGAATATAAAGCTAACTCTTTCTCTGCATCATCCATGGCTAGGGCATTAGGACATACCTCAACTGAATTCCCTAATATGATAGGGACAGGAACTCCATTTCCATGTCTGTGTCTGAATGCTTTCACAAAAGCTCCCAACTGTCTTGTTACCTCAAGTAACACTATTTTGTCTGTCGGATACCTTGGCAACATGTAGGGAGGTGAAGGGCATCCATGAACTCTAATATATGTAAATTTCTGGAATTGGATGAACCATGCACCGTACCTCTTCACAAGCTCTTGTGCGTCCTGAGATAGTCGATTGTGAATCCCGCCTTGCAATATCCTGGTGATGTTCATCGTGAATGTATCATTGACTAACTTGTAGTTACTTCCTAGCGGATGATGCAAGTGAACATAGGAATCACAAACCTTGACCTCGCCAGGTCCTCTTCCAATCACTCCTCTGTGAGGTAGTCCTGCATACTCAAAGCTCCTGATCAAGGCATATATGATGTATGAACTCATGTGGAAAGACTTGGTAGCCTTCAATCTCCTTAACTGTACGTCCAAGCAATGGCTAATCATTCTAGCCCAATGGATTGTTCCTTTTCCCTGAACTATCACTTGGATGAAGTAGAACATCCACTTCTCAAAATAGAAGGCTTGAGGAGCCCCTGTAACTCGGTTGAGTAGTGTTATCAAATCTCTGTACTCCTCCTGGAAGTCGATCCTATGTGGTATGTTCGGAATCTTGCTCAGGCGAGGACGACTCTTGAGTAACCAATTCTTGTTGATGATGCTTAAGCAAGTATCTGGATCATCTTCATACATGGACCTGGCTCCTTCTATGTTTTTATAAATCATATCTTTATGTTCTGGCAAGTGAAGAGCTTCACTGATAGCTTCCTCTGAAAGATAAGCAAAAGTGTCTCCTTCCTTGGACACTATCGATCTGGACTGTGGATCATAATGGCGAGCACACTCGATCATCAACTCATGGCACTAGATTGCTGGAGGGAAGCCGGCCGCCTTGATAATGCCACTTTCGATTATTCTCCTTGCGATAGGTGATGGCTTGCCAATGTAAGGGACCTCTCGAAACTTCTTCACACCGAAGTTCCCCAAGTTGGTATCTCCAATGTTGCTCCACTTCGACACGATCTTGGTCTCCAATTCTTCGTTCTTCTGATCTTCCTTCATGAGAGCTGGACGACTGGTGGATGCTCCCGCCTTTGGGGTCGCCATTGTAACAACTACACAACATTTCATAATAAGTAATAGATTTTGCAATGTATAAACATAGATTAGATTAGAGATTGAATTTAGGAAACTTCATGATAAGTCTTTGAGTTATCATTTCCTAAATTCGATTGAGCTACAGGAAATTCAAAATTTCAAAATTCAAAATTTAAGATCAATATTCAAAATTCGAGACAAGGGAAGACTTCGCCATACCTCACTTGAGAGCTAACTCTAAAAATGCAAAATAAGGAAATCGCCTAGGCAAAAATCGAAATTTGAAGTATCAATGCGATCCTCCTCTAGCAAAGGCGCCTTCCTTGTCAACTTCGCCAACTTTTGGGGTCTTCAACGTCTTGATGGCAAATTCGCTCCACTTGAACACAAACCAAGTTCGCACTCCCCTTTGAATGGAAATTTCGCACCTCTCCTTGATGAAATTCGCACCTTGTAATTGGCTTCTCCAAATCGCATGCAAAGGATGATTGAATGATGTTTTAAAATGCCATATCACACCCCCTATATATAGGCGCTTACCTCCTTAATTACCTCAAGGCCGACTTTGGAAATAAGGCAAAACAAAAACAAATTTTAAATAAAAATCAAGGCCGCCTTTTTTTTTTAAAATATGGAAAATAAAACCCAAGCGCCCCAATTTATTTATTTAAAATAATAATTAATTAATTTAATGCCTTCGTATTTAATAGTTTCGATTTTTAAAGGCAAAATTAATTAATTAAATGTCTTGTGCGCACTTATTAAATGCCCATTTTATCGAAATTTAGCATTTGAAATAATTTGAAAATGATGTTAGCGCCAAAACATGGGAGATGTAAGGGGTACAAACCACATCGCTCTGGTCCCTGGGAGAGGGACAGGAGCGATCTAGCATTTTGCTCTTGAATTTCTTGCCTTTTACGTTCAAAACCACTTCCTCTACGTTGAAACTGGCATTTTCATTGGGAATCTCGAGCTTGATCTATTCAATTTTGTAGATGAATGCCTCTTAAGATCATTATCGCCCTGGTCCTTGACTGGAGGACAGGAGCGAACTTTGAATTCTAGCTCAAATTCGTCATCTTTTAACCTTAACTCTTTGTTCATCACCTTTCAAATGACATTTCGGTTCTTGTGTAACCTTGCTTTGATGTGATCTAGGAAGAAAAATGATTGATTTCATGAATATCGCCCTGGTCCTTGACTAAAGGACAGGAGCGATTTTAGTCTATGGTGCAAATCCTCCATCATATTGATATCAAATTGTCTTCAAGGCGTAAAATGATGTCCTTTATTCCTTCTTGAACATATGAAATGGGAGTGACATTCAACATTTAAGCACATTTAGACATTTCGCTCTGGTCCCTGACTGAGGGACAGGAGCGAACTTGGGTAGTTTCATCACATTTTGCGGTCTTTGCAACTTCATTTCTCTTCGAGGCGTTCCAAACATCATTGCCCCCTTGTACCTTAGTCTGGAGTGATTTAAACTTGGAGGGAATATTAGATAGCTTTGATTTCGCCCTGGTCCCTGGCTGAGGGACAGGAGCGAACTTTCACTTATAAGTTCATTCGTGCTTTGCCAATACTTAAAACTATCTTCAACGGATCTGCCATGCTCCCCTTCACTCATCCTTGACATGGAATTTGTTTTACCTTGGCGAGAAATTTGTCTAAGGAAGAAATCGCTCTGGTCCTTCAGAGAGGGACAGGAGCGCCTAGGACAAAATAGGCTTCACTGGCGTCTTGCATTCTTCAAAATTATATTCAATGGATTCGTTACGCTTCCTTTGCTTGCCTCAAACTTAACACTCACTTGATCTTAGCCCAGAACTTATTTTATAAGGAAAATCGCTCTAGTCCCTGGGAGAGGGACGGGAGCTATCACTAAACTTCGCCCTGGTCCCTGGCAGAGGGACAGGAGCGATTTTGCTTCTAGGGCCAATTTTCCTCATTATGGTACTTTCAAGTTATATTCAACTGATAAGATGTACTTCCTTTGTTCTTCTCAAATCGCGAAATCATTCAAATCTTTCAAGGACAAGGCAATTTTGGATTTCAAGCTCCGGTCCTTCAGTGAGGGACAGGGGCGATTTTTGTTCCTGGCACATTTCCTTGTTTGCAAATTTCTTCAAATTATATTCAATAGACAGAACATGCCTCCCTTTATCTCTTCCAATCCAAAAATCGTCTTGATACTGCAAGGACAGTGAAATTTTGAGAAACAAGCTCCGGTCCTTCAGTGAGGGACAGGAGCGATTTGTCCTCAAACTTCAAAATATTGCCATTTTGAGTCTCAAAAAATCTTCAAAACTTTCAATTCGCGTTCAACTGCATCTCCTGGCGACCCTGCACAAGACAAATGAAATAAATTAATAACCAGGATGCATAAAATATCATTTCGCCCTGGTCCCTGACTGAGGGACAGGAGCGAACTTGCTTCCACAGGCCAAAATATCAAGTTTTTAAGACTTCAGTCACTTCACAAGGCAAAATTAGGCTATTTCCAATGCCTGGGATCAATTATCAAAATTTCCAAAATTTGGGCAAAATCACTCAAACAAAAAATCACAATTCCATCATCAACACTTAGGCAAAAATTCGGACTTGCATTCAAAATTTCGACTGAACCTAGACAGACCTACTTGACCCCTTGACAATTCACCTTACTTCAAAATTGCATCCTACGAGAGGAAGCTTAACAATCTTCAAAATTGGACTAGACACCGGCTTGAAAACATCAAAACGGAAACCCTAAGGCTTAACCCTAATCCAAACGACTGACTCACCTACTCAAAACCCCAAAAGCAGAGAGAGAAACAGGCAAAACCGAGCAAAAAGAGGGGGTCCCCATTTTAATGGGGCGATGTGTGAAATGGTCACAATAGGCACGTCCCTGGAAAGAGTCTTGAACTAACTTCATTTTAATATCTTTTGTTGATGATTTAAGGTGTGAAATACTATGTTGAAATGAATTTATTATGTCCTTAATCATCTTTTGATTTGTTTTTGCAGATGAAAGAAGATCAAGCCAAGACAAGGATGACCTTCTCCAGTCCAGCATAGACAAGGACGACCTTCTCCAGTCCAGCACCAACAAGGACGACCTTCTCCAATCTAGCATCATCAGGGACGACATCTTCCAATCCAGCATTCCAAGGAAAGGTACATCATCCATCCTGCACGTCAAAGACAAAGAGGTTAATAAAGCAAGGGTCCGTTGGAGAAGCAGACAGTTTCAGAAGAGTTAATTAAAGTTAGCTTCTCAACATCACCAAATTGAACATCAAACAAGTGTCAGACAAGGTGGCGTCCCAGTCATCATTCCTCCAGTTGGATTGGTCCACCTTGGCGTGTCCAGATTCAATGTACCTGACTCATCAAAGATGGCACAAACTTCGATGTACCTACCCTGGTTATCCATTGGTCGAATATTCCATAGAAGAAGTGTCCAAATAATGCAAATATTTCATTGGCCAGAATTGAGTTTGTTGTAACAAACCCTAATTAGGGTTTTCATTGTAAAATCTCGGCCATTGATCTCAATTTGATCTTAGCCATTGAATTGTATTGAGGGCACTATATAAGCCCTGGCTCCTCATTTGTAAAGGCTAATAGTTAGTCAGTAGTTAGAAGGTGAATAGTTAGCTAATAGAGAATAGTTAGTCAATAATAGCTAATAGTTAATAGTTAGTAATAGAGGCCAGAATAGTAGAATAGCAATTAGAGTAGATTAAGAAGAGAAGGCAAGACATTGTTGCCTTAATTGTAAAGACTTCTTTTCATTGAAGATATGGTGGAATATGTTGTTTCTTTGCAATTTGACAAGGACGACCTTCTCCAGTCCAGCATAGACAAGGACGACCTTCTCCAGTCCAGCACCAACAAGGACGACCTTCTCCAATCTAGCATCATCAGGGACGACATCTTCCAATCCAGCATTCCAAGGAAAGGTACATCATCCATCCTGCACGTCAAAGACAAAGAGGTTAATAAAGCAAGGGTCCGTTGGAGAAGCAGACAGTTTCAGAAGAGTTAATTAAAGTTAGCTTCTCAACATCACCAAATTGAACATCAAACAAGTGTCAGACAAGGTGGCGTCCCAGTCATCATTCCTCCAGTTGGATTGGTCCACCTTGGCGTGTCCAGATTCAATGTACCTGACTCATCAAAGATGGCACAAACTTCGATGTACCTACCCTGGTTATCCATTGGTCGAATATTCCATAGAAGAAGTGTCCAAATAATGCAAATATTTCATTGGCCAGAATTGAGTTTGTTGTAACAAACCCTAATTAGGGTTTTCATTGTAAAATCTCGGCCATTGATCTCAATTTGATCTTAGCCATTGAATTGTATTGAGGGCACTATATAAGCCCTGGCTCCTCATTTGTAAAGGCTAATAGTTAGTCAGTAGTTAGAAGGTGAATAGTTAGCTAATAGAGAATAGTTAGTCAATAATAGCTAATAGTTAATAGTTAGTAATAGAGGCCAGAATAGTAGAATAGCAATTAGAGTAGATTAAGAAGAGAAGGCAAGACATTGTTGCCTTAATTGTAAAGACTTCTTTTCATTGAAGATATGGTGGAATATGTTGTTTCTTTGCAATTTGCATGGTCTCTTGTTGAATCTTCATTCTGATGATAGATGATTAGATTGAATGAAAGAAGTTGTTGAATGCACCTGTGTGGAATCCGTCTAATCCATACCACTAGCCTCTTACTGATTGTAAGTGCGCCCTGCGTGGTCAACTGGCATAAAATGAGCTTAATCTCAAGTCGTCACACGTCTATTGTTCAGCATTAACTTGAATGATGATCAGTATCTGATGGTGTCCGATTTGAATATATTTGAAGCATCCCCCAGAAGATTGCACTGAGTTGGTGTTGAATTGTTCATCTTGATGGTGAGACCCAGCCCAGTAGGACTCCACCTAGTCATTCATCCATCTTCTCGCATTCTAGGTAGTAGACTTCCTGAACCCTGCATCTTTTACCATTTGTTTGTCTTCCAATTAGTTAATAGGACCTGTGATTCCAGCAAATCAGACGTTTAGGTCGTCAAGTGTAAGTCCCCTTGTGATTCCAGCAAAATCACATCATACCACAGAGAGCTTATCCACACGTAGAGATCCTACATACAGAACCTTGGAGTTACTCCGACTGATCCTTCAACGAGATCTTCAGCAGTCGGGAACTTTGATCAAGAGAGGATAAGATACTTCGGTATTTTATTCTGTGTTCGCATGTGCATAAAAAACACATCAACAAGAACTGAATAAAGCATATAGGTTGTATGATCCAACATGAAAAAAGCTTGTGATAAGTAGAGATGTGGTATATAATGAAGCAGCAGAAAATACCAATGAAAATGAAATAAAGGGAAAAGAGAGAGTGATTAATGAAGTTGAAAGGAAGTAAAAGAAGAAAATGAACTTAAATCATCTAGTGCGGGAGAAAGAAATATCAAAGGACAGAAAAGAATCATTCATTAACTGTTATTTTGGATTCAAATTTTAAAAAAATGACAAAGTCACAAGCAAAAGTGAATTTTGCATTGATGACTCAAATCATGAAAAATAATGAGCCACAAACACTTTTAACAAGCTCAAGAAAAAGAGGAGAGGATTGAAGCAATGAATAGTGAAATAGAAACAATTGAAAGGAATGACACATAAGATTTGGTTCAATTACCTCCTATGTAATATCCCCACAATTTTTTTTTTGAATTATTTCAGTTTACAACCAACACAAACACCCGTTAGGGTTAGATAATGATATCCCAATACTGCTGAAAGTAACCCTTTCCACCTTTTGATCACCGAGAGCCCAATCTGGGAAAGTGAGAGCATACAATGTACAGGGGATCGTTAGATGCAAGAAACTGAAATTGAATACAATACTTGGGCAGCAAGCCAACCCCTTCCACTTTTCAGCAGGATAATGAGAACACTGAAAGATCACTCGGTGGTAAAACAGCCAAGGAAAAACCAAGAAACTGAAGCAGCAATCACTCAACCACTTTTCAGCGGGAGGACGATTATTACAACAAGAAAATAGATCACTCAACCACTTATGCAGTGGGAGGACTACAAATTAAACAACAATCACTCTACCGCTTGTGCAGCGGGAGGACAGTATTACAAAATTCCAAAAGTAGGCAGCAAGCCAGCCTCTGCCACTTTTCAACGGGATTTGCTTTACAATCCAGAAATGGTTGATGGTACTACTATCCAGCCTTACAATGATGAGATATGAATCTTAAAATAGAGAGAAGATACAGTCCATTACAATGAATACTTCCAAGCTAAACACACTTATCAAACTCAAACACACCCATATATAAATAACACACCACTGACTCCTATTTTGAAAATGTAATGTGCAGTAGGCATAACACGCAGAAAACAGTCACTACCTAAATCACTAAAAAGCTCATAACTCGCCCAAAACACCTCTGAATGACACAAGAACAGATGCAAATGAAAGATAAGATAGTGGAGATAAGACTAGAACCCCAAACCTGCAACATAGACGCCAAAACCAAACAGCATGCAACCCGAGGCAAACAAGGAATGGTACAGCCTAGCTGGGAAGTATGATTTGCAATATAAAATTCAAATCAGCAAATGAGGATCTACAAATTGGTAGACTCCATCGCCTAGGGAAGAGAATTAATCAGAGCCAATACCCAGAATGACTTGGCGAACACACAGGGACCCACGAAGAGATTTCTACTTCAACACACACACCAAACAGCAGCATGAACACTCAGAAAAACACTCCAAACATCTGAAATTGAAACACAAATCTGCAACATTGTTCCTCACATCTACTCCTCTGGATGAAGAGCAATCACAAGCTCAATTAGTTGTTGTATTGCAAGCAAGAAACCAAGCAGTAGCTAGGAAGTATGCATTCCCTGAAGCTTCACTCCAAATTTTGGCAGCACTTCATTATATTTTTCTTCATAGATGACAAATGAGGAGCCTAGCTCTCATATTTGTAGATTCAGAGATTCAAATTCACATTCAAATGGCGCACAAATTCCTATCTTCTCATTTGAATTTCATTCCAAACATGTCCATGACTTGGCAATCCCCTCCTCTACGCAAAAGTTCGAACTTTTTCCTTGGTATACAACTTGCAACATAAACATCATAAACATGAAGTGTTTTTTCACCCTCAACGCCATCTGGCTTAGGAAAAATCATAGAAACGGGACTCGCCCAGACTCGGCGAGTCTGAGTATGAGTCAAGCCCGGCGAGTCCCAGGGACTCGGACTGGGACTCATCCGAGTCTAGCGAGTAAACTCGCCAAACTCGCCGAGTTGGCGAGTTTGGCCCAAACTCGACGAGTCCCGAACCCCAGACTCAGCCGACGTCAAGCCAAAAGAAAAAAAAAAAAAAAATTATTTTGCAATGTTTTTTTAAGTCCGTTTTTTTTTGTTAATTATCTTCTATCCCTAAAAGTGACTTTCATTTCATTCACTTGGCAAAAAAGGAGGAGTAAAGTGAGTTGGGAAGAAAAACAAGGGTGCATAGAAGAAAAACCAGCAAGGAGGAAGCTCAAGTTTTCTTCAATTTGTCACATTGGAGCTGCACTGTGTTTCGATTTGGTGCATCAAGAGTTGGATAGGAAGACTTTGCAGCTCATTTCAAGCTCGTTGTAAGAGGTAAGATTGTTTTTTTTTAGATTAGTTTGTTTCTTGTATGCAAAAATTCCATTTTCTATTCATTTATTTTGAAAATTCCATTTTCTATTCATTTATTTTGAAAGTTTTACATTTTCTTTCAAAATATTTTGTATGTTTGTATGTAGCATGAGTTGTAGTGTTGTACTATGTAGGGTTTGTAAATTTCTTTTTTTTTAAAGTAGGGTTTGACAAACCCTACTTTAGTTTTTTTGAATGTATGTAATACGTATTAATTTTATTTTGTATTTGTAATGTTTTATTGCAGCAAACTTCACTTTACTATTTGCCTCAACTTCAAGTTTCACAAAACTATCCTAAAATGTCTACTTCAGCTTCTAGACCCCCCATTAGAAAGGACCCTGCTTGGAAATATTATGAGGATTTTCCAAGGCAAGGAAAGGGGCAAACAAAATGTATGTTTTGCAAAACAATATTCCATGGAGGTATATATAGGCTGAAATACCATATTGCTGGTGTGCGTGGACATGATGCCGAACCATGCCTAAAAGCAGTCCCTGAGGCCGTACGTGAATGTTATGAAATGGTTGAGGAGATTGAAAGGAAAAAGAAACAAAAGGAGGATCGAGCAGCCATTGGGAGAGAAACAGTTTGAGGAAGACGGACACAGTTAGGTTGTGTTGGAGGCCCTTCTTCCTTACCTCCATATCGTCCCACTCAGTTTGCTACTGCTGGTGCTTCCGTTTTTGCTTCTGCTTCTATAAGTGGCAGTGCCACCGCCACTTCTCATGCTCCTAGCACTAGTAGTTGTAGTGGGAGTGTTACCATTGGACCTAGGATTCGTAAATCTAGGTTGGATTCCTTCTTTGTGCCTCGCACTACTCCTGGGTCCCAACCGTCGCTTGAGGGCATGGGTTGGAACAAGGAGGTCCATGATGCTGCTAAAATGGCAGTTGGTAGGTTTTGGAGCTACAGTTGTATTCCATTCTTTGTAGCCAGGTGAATGTTTTACTAACTTTTATGTTTGATAACTTTGATTGTTTTAATTTTTATACTTAACTTATCTCATTGAATTTTTATACTTATCTCATTGAGTTTCTTTGCGACAGGTCTCCTTATTGGCAACAAATGGTTGATGCCATTACCATATGCGGGGCGGGGTTCAAAGCCCCTAGTGAGAGTGATTTGAGGGGACCCATTTTGTCTCAAATGGTGGATGATGTGAAGAAGGATTTAGATGAACAACGCCAGATATGGAGCACTAAAGGTTGCACCATCATGACTGATGGTTGGACGGATAGGAGAAATAGAACTCTCCTTAATTTTCTTGTTTCTTCCGCAGGTGATTGATTAATTTTAGTTTCATATAGTCTTTAATTTTTTATTTTTATCTAATGGTTTATTGAATGATCATTGACCTAGCTTTATTTTTTTATTTCAAGGGGCACCATTTTCATCAAGTCCATTGATGCCTCCGCCCATCGCAAGAATGCCACCTACCTATGTGAGCAGATAGAGGAGATGATTGAATATGTGGGTGAGGAGAACATGGTACGGGTGGTGACCGACAATGCAGCAAATTATGTTGCTGCGGGTAAACTTTTGATAACAAACTAATTTTGTTTGCAAATTAATTACTATCTTGTAGTTTGTACCTCCATTAATTACAATTTACAATGCAACAAATTATGTTGCTGCAGGTAGACTATTGATGGAGAGGCACCCATCTATAGTTTGGACTCCATGTGCTGCTCATTGCATTGACCTCATGTTGGAGGATATTGGAAAAATCCCATGGGTCAAGAGATATGTAGAAAGGGCAAGAAATGTCTGCAAATTTGTATATAATCACTCATGGGTGTTGGCTCTTATGAGACAATACACAGAGCAGAAGGAGTTAGCTCGTCCAGGAATCACAAGATTTGCCACAAACTTCCTCACATTGCAGTCCATGCTTAGGTCTAAGTCTGCCTTGAGACGTGTGATTGTTGGTGAGGAGTGGTCTTCCTCATCCTATGCTACCACCCCTGAAGAGAAAGATATGGCAGACTGCATTTTTGATGAGCAAGGCTTTGGGGTCCCTTGTGATGAGATAGTGAAGGTAATTTTTTTATAAATTCTACAATTTAAATTTTAACTTCATGTTTTATAACTTATTATATGTATTCTCTTATTTGCTCATTTTTCTAAATTACACAATATTTTCAATTTTGCAGTTTGTTAAGCCCTTGGTGTTTTTGTTGCGAATTGCGGATGGAGATAAGCCCGCAATGGGCTATATATATGAGGGCATGGATAGGGCAAAGGAGGCCATCAGATTCGTCTATGGAGGAGATGACAGCAAGTATGGTCCCATTTGGGAGATCATTGATAGGAGATGGCATCATTAGCTTCATAGGCCCATCCATGCGGCAGCCTATTATCTGAATCCGGCATTCCGTTTTATCCCTTCTTTCAAGGCTAATGTGGAGGTCCTTAATGGGCTATACGCAATCATGGAGAAGATGGGACCTGCTGGTACTTCTCAGATAGACCTTTTTCGAGAGCTACAGTTGTTCTCGGGTGCACAAGGGGAGACCTTCTCTCGTCCTGTCGCCAAAGACAGCAGGACAACTATGATGCCAGGTAAAAATAAATTGTAAGGCTTAATTTTAGTTTTATTCAACACTATATTGTAACTTGTTAAATGAGTTCATAAGTGAGATTGATTTTATTTATTTTTCTCGTTTCAAACTCAGATCATTGGTGGAGCTTTTTTGGCCCAGAGACACCAAATATTCAGAAGTTGGCCATTCGCATCTTGAGCCAACCATGCAACGCATCAGGTTGTGAGCCCAATTGGAGTATGTTTGAGCACATACACTCCAAGAGGCACAATAGATTATCTGTGGAGAAGATGAATGATCTCGTCTTTGTTCACTACAACCTCCGCCTGAGAATGAGAAAGAATGCATTAGTTGACATCTCTCCTATCATTCTAGATGAGGTTGATCTTGAAGCAGAGTGGGCCAATGAGAATCAGACAGCTCCTGGGACTCCTACAGTTGTCTTTAGTGATGATGACATTGATTGGATCGACCAGGTAGATATAGAGGCTGAGGCTGTAGCCATGGCAGAGGAGGAGCAGAGAGCACGAGCAGAGACAGGAAATACTGAGACTCAGAGTGACACAGTTGTTCCTGATGTTGGTGAGCATGGCATGGTGTCACGGGGAGCGACTATGGCTGCTGAATCATCCAGGACCTACTTTAAACGCCTTCGCAAGGGGCCAGGGCGAGGGTGCACAGCCCTCTGAGCAATAGGCTTGTACACTTGTAGTTGTATTTAGTATTTACTATTTACCTTTGGTATTTGTATGAAACATTTGATGATGATCATATGATGACATGGATTTTTTATTCCATGAGTTTTGTAATATTGTATACAATTGACAATATTTATATATCTATGTTTGTTATTTTCTTCAGCTACAATTTGCGTTTATGCTTATGTGATTGATGTATACTTGTGTATGAGCGGAGTTTGATGATGTTTTTGTGTCTTTAAGGTGTATTCAATAAAGGGTGTCTGAAACAAGTTTTAAATCTTTAAAAATCTCTAAATTTCTTGAGTTTTTCACTTTCCCGAGTCCAGTCGAGTTTGACGCCGAGTCCCAAGTCCAAGTCCGAGTCGGCCTTGCTAAGCCCGAGCCAAGTCCAAGTCCCGTTTCTTTGGGAAAAATAATAAGATTTTAAGTAAAACTATATTTTTCCCTTTCTTAAGTCACCCAGCATAATAATTAAATATTAAACTTACGATAAAGTATTAATATTTAATAAATCACTTTTTTCAAATCAAGACTGATCAATGCCAAATTGAACCGGAAATTGAAGTGTTGAAAACCAACAAAACTGACTAGATCAAAGCTGTGCACTAAACTGCTAAAAATAGCAGAAATGGCACTTACTAAAAATAGTAAGTCCTGAAAACAACTCCAAAAAGATTGCTCTTTGAACCCTAAAGATGAGCTCAGAAAACCCAGAAAGACTTAGAAATCCCGCCAACTGCCACCAATGCATGTTACACCTCTACGAAGCTTTCGTAAAACCCAGAAGGAATCCACAATCAGAATCATAGAATTCCGACTAGTCAGGCATCAAACAGCTCACACAACCCCCTCAAAAATTGGAAACCTTAATTTCTGCTTCCAGTTAGCCTATGGGTCTCCAAAATAGGCTAATGGCCCACTAAACTCCACCTCATTGAGAAGGGGACATTACATCCAAGCAAGCAAATTATTGGTACAAGGTGGGTGTACAAAACTAAGTATAAATCCGATGGGAGCATTGATAAGCATAAGGCTAGATGGATAGCCAAAGGGTACACTCAACAGGAAGGCATTGATTACACTGAAAAATTTGCACATGTAGCATGAATGGATACTATTAAATTGGTTTTGGCTTTGGCAGCTCAGCAAAGTTGGACAATTTATCAAATGGGCGTAGAGAGTGCTTTTTTGAATGGGTTTATTGATGAGGATGTGTATGTTTCACAACCTAAAGGTCTTGAAATACCTTCTAAAGAACATTATGTTTGCAAATTAAAGAAGGCCTTGTATGGTCTCAAGCAGGCACCAAGAGCATGGTATTCGAGAATAGACTCATACCTACAGCAAAAAGGTTTTTCAAGAAGTTGGTCAAATCCAAATCTAAATCTTTACATTAGGACCTCGGCTAAGGATATTTTTATCTTAGTTCTCTATGTTGAATCTTGATGCTATTATGATTATCTACACTAGCAACAATTCAACTTTATTTGTAGAGTTTAGAGCAGCCATGATTCTTGAATTTGAAATGACAGATTTGGAACAAATGCACTACTTTCTTGGAATAGAAGTATGACAAAACAAAGATAAAATTTTCATGTCTCGGAAAAAACTTTGCTTCAAATATCCTACAAAAGTTTCAGATGAAGAGTTGCAACACCCATTGAAGTTGGACTTAAATTGTCTAACTTAGATGTGTCAGATCCTATGAACCCCACTTTATACAAACAACTAATTGGAAGTTTGATCTACTTAACTACTACTCAACCAAATATCACATATGCAATGAGTTTGGTATCTGGGTTCATGACTAAGCCTAAGCAAACACATTGGAGTGCAGCTAAGAGGATTCTCAAATATGTTAGAGGGACACTAAGTTACAAACTCAAATTTCAGAATTCAGAGGATATCAGGTTAATTGGATATACAAATTCAAATTGGGTAGGTTCCACAGATGATGGAAAGTCTACCTCGGGTTACACTTTTAGTCTTGGTTCTGTAGTATTCTCTTGGAAATCCAAGAAACAACCAACTGTATCACTTTCTACAGCAGAGGTAGAATACAAAGCTACAACATCAGCAGCTTGCCAAACTCTGTGGTTGAGAAGACTACTAGAAGATTTACACCAAGTACAGACTGGACCTACCTTATTGTATTGTGACAACAAAAGTGCTATACAAATGACAAAGAATACAATATTTCACAGTAGAACCAAACATATTGAGATACAACATCACTATATCAGAGAATTCGTGCAGCAAGACTTGATTGAGATTGTGCACTATAGTACAAGAGATCAGATAGCAGATATAATCACGAAGCCTCTAGCTCACGAAAGGTTCCAGAAGCTCAATGATCTACTTTATGTTCTTCCCAATGGTCATTATGGGGGAGAACAACAGCAATAATCCCCATTGGGGCAGTCTATTTTGACTTTACTGTTCCTTATTAATATTGTTGTTGTATGTATTTGTTAGAGTAGTTAGATTATTGGTGAATATGGTTGTGTGTCATAATGTCACCTCCCTTCTGAATCTCTATTTAATAGATATCTTGCCTCTAATTTCATCAAAGGCAATTTTGGGGCTTTTGTATAATGCTTGTTTTGTGATCAGCAAATCACCATTGTTGTGTGTTTGTGCCTTCATTATTGTCAAGGAAAAGTGCCTCAATGTGGATACATGGTTTAGTTGTTTTGTATCCCCTACAAAGAAAGGTCTTCTTAATATTACCATGACACAGATCCATTTTGTCAATTCTAGAGGCTTGGGTGCTAACTTCACAGTCGATTACCCATGCAAGGGCTAAGGAGGAAGTTGAAATATCCCTTTAAAATTTTTCCATTTTAAAACACAAGGATTTGCACCCGTTAACATTAGCATAAGAAAATTCAGGAAACTCAACCGCTTATTCAACGGGAGTATTAGATAGCAACTTGTAAAAACATTGAAAATGAAAGGGAATACAACTTGGTGGTGTAACCAGCCACTTCCACTTCTCAACGGGCAATACAAAAACTGAACTCGGCCACTTATTCAGTGGGAGTGCTAATATCAAATGCTGGAAAGCAATGAAATAAGAAATTATCGGTGAACTAGCCACTTCCACTTGTTAAGTGGGTAACAAGATTAGCTTCAAAATCTGAAAATTAAGGAACGGTGTGTAGTACTACTAAATCAGCGAATTACAATAAGGCTAACATTGAAGCATCATGAGAAAACACTGCTACTATGATTCAAGAAGTTAGAGAAACAAATCCAAACTCAAAGTTGATAAATTATGATGAAAAACGGGAGTTTAAAACAGCGATACCCAATCTGATATGCAACAGTTGCAAACTGATCTTTTCAACCAGCAACCCATGAAAGCATCAAATGATCATATCTCCCTTAATTCTTCTCCGAAATAGTTCAAACTGAAAGCAAAGACACCATAAAGGCTAGGCATCCAACCTCCATCCAATCCCAAGTCCCAACCAGCAACTAGGGAGATGGCATGAATCCCAATTCAGCCAAGGCAAGATAGTAAGGCCAGCTAAAAGGTACAACCAGTAGCAAAAATCAATGTCTTCATTAAAAATTATGAAACCTTGGGCATAGAAGCGCCTAGATCTCTGGGAAAGAATGAGCTAGTACCCACAAAAATTGGACCAAATCTCCAAACAATACGAGTATAAACTTTAATCAGCAACTAAGGTTTTTACACTCTAAAAACAACAACACCACTCACACACCAACTAGAAAACATCAAATCCACTCAAAACTGAAATCTCCATTGGAACATCTTGGCAACCTTTGGATGAAGCTGCACCACACTCAGCTAGGAGTTATCATTCAAACTCGAAACTAGAAGAAGCTAGGAGGCACACAACCCCGAAGCAAGAGTCTCTAAAAATATTTCAGCAGCACTTCGTTATCAAAATAATAGCATACCCAAATGAGCCTCTCAAACTTGCTTTTATAGCTTTTCGCAAGGAATCGACCCTCTTCTCCAGGCCATCTGGGATTAAAAGTTTTACTTTATTTTATTTTATTTTTTCATGTGCACCAATAACTTAATAAAAATTATTAATAATTCCCAGCTTGGATGACCACATGGGAACATCTTTTAAAAACAACTTAACATCATTGAGCCTAGGCGTGGAGGTCAAAAAGCAACTTGAAATTATAAAATCACTTCAGTTATTACCTTCCAAAAATGAACTCCAAGAAACTTGAATAAACCACCCCTCAAACTGGACTGCCAGAAATAGAAACCAAGTGCTACATCATACAAATAAATTTAGTACTTACTAAAAATAGCATACTGCTAAAAATAGTAAGTGACTTCAAACACCTTTTAAGCACAATCCGGATAGCCGTCATAACTTACTAAAAATAGTAAGCTCAAAAATCTCTTCTAATGGAAATGCATGTCACACCATTCTAAAGCTCTCTAAAAACCCAGAAAGACCCCAAAGAGCAAACTGCCAAACTCCTGCAAACACCCCTTTGAAATCCACCCTAATTTAGTCTCTAATTAGCCTATGGGTTTCCAAAATAAGCTAAAGATCCATCTAACAGTCTAGAGCTAAGAAGGGGGCATTACAGAAGTCAACATGCTAAAGAATGAATATTTTCTTGGGGAAGAAGAGAAAAGTGGATGAACAAAAGGGCATTGCTCAAGATGTGAACACGCAATTTTATGAAGGTAATAAGATTATTTGAGAATGATGATAAACTCAGTGATGCACAAAATACCTAAACTTCACAGAATGGCCCAAATGAATCTTTGGTATACACTTCAAAGTTTGCAAGAAGGAAATTGCCTCATCCTAAAAGCAAGTACCCTTATGGCACCTTGCACTACTTCATAAGAAATTAGAGCCTATGTCCTAGGTTATGTTGAACATTGCTAAAACTGCAAAGGAATTGGAGAGGGCGGTTTGACAAAGGCAAGGACCTTTGATCATAAATAAGGTAATAAATGGAGGAGGATTTTCATATACAATTCACCCAAGTAAATGATAACCTGTGGTGGCCTGAGAAGTATACTGTGGTAATGACTCAGCAATGGCTTGCAACAATGCCATATCTCATTGTGTACCCCTCAGTGCATCAAGTAATCAAGTAGCTACATGTGATCAAGCATAACTTCATGCTCCAATAATTTACAGCTAAGAAGGCATCATAGAAGCATGAAAGATTGATAGAGGACCAAGAGAGATCTATGAAGAAAAACAACAAACTGAAAACTATATAGGAGGAGTAATGCTAATGATTTTAGGACCAGCTCCAATAACTAATGCAAATCACATAGGACAAAGAGGCCCACATGTGTGGGTTGCATGAGGAAACTTCTCACGTTATAGCACATAAAGGTCAGCTAGGTAGGAGCTTACTACAAGATATCTCAATTATCAGAAGTAGTGAAAGAATGAGACCAAGTCATAGCTATCAATGGAAAGCTTACAAGTTGAAGTATGACCAACAAGAGAAATTGAGATTCAATTGCCATCTAAAGAAATGAACAAAGGAAGTTCAAGCACTTCGAGCAAAGATAATGCAGTATAATTTTTGTTCAACAAAATCTTCAAGGTCCAATTCTACCAAAGCTGCAGCAAGACCCACAAAGTCATCTACTACAACAATTGTACCCTCTACTTCAGCCCCTCCACAATAAAGGGTGTCTTTCTCATTCCCCCTTCCCCCACATAGAATTTTGATCTATTGTACTAGACTTGGCTGAATTCGATATAGAGAACCGGAATCGTATGATGGGAAAAACTTTCAGGTCCAGTCCATGGAGCACGTTTTTCATAGATGATGACATAAGGATGCTAACTTTCTTAGAGAGGGGAGTAGATGTAATTAGGGACATTGTTATCAATTGTTACAAGTTATGTAATTATGATTGAACATAATTCCATAGAATTACACAAGTTGTATAGTGTGCTTAACTAGTTATTGGTAGTCCAATTAATTCATTGCCTATTGTGGCATAAACAACACATCCCTTAATGTATGTCAAACAATGAAGGTCAAGGAAGGGAGCTCTCATGTTATCAAATTCCCCGTGTACCATAGCCAGTTGATGTACACTAATTAAAGCATCACAATACTCAATTTCTACAGCTATCCCAGATGTTCTCTCAGTTTCACATTTCTGTACCATTTCAGATTGAGATAGTGTAAAGTTTAGAGCAGCTCCAGCAGTTTTGAGCTAGGAAAATAATACCGTGATCTGCACCTACCAGAGAGTCATGAAGTGTCCCAAGGGTGGCTTAGCTGTTATGGCAAAGATTGGGATAAAATAGTGGAGTGCAAGGAAACAGAAAAAGTAGGCATGAAAAAAAGAATATTAAGGCACCCAAACAAACAAGCACTAGAATAATAACATAATCCATAACTATGATAAATGAGTGAAAGGAAAAAATGATCTTTTATGAGTTAAAACTCAACAGATTAAACATGTAAACTTAATCTCGATACAGAAATGCAGCAACACCAACAACTGAGTTGTGTAAAGTAATATATAGAGTGAAAACTTACTTGTTTTGTTATTCTAGTTTCTGTTGTAAAGCAACCAGCTTGCTTCTTGATGCCTCTTGACAGGGACCATTGTCTATTCAAACAGAGTCGATTTTCTGATTAGAGAAATATGCTAGCAAAAGTTAGTATTGTTCTTGCTTTCTTTATGGTCACTAATAATGAAGTAGTGGGGATAAAATATTAGTTTAAAATCACAAAACAAAAAAAGGGGGGTTATGCCAACGTACACCCACACAAAATATATGCCCTTTTTAATTTCAAAGACAACAAAATAATTTGTTTCCTATTCCAGAAATTACAACAAACTACAATTAAAAGTTCGAAATGATGAGAAATTTAAAATAATCACAATAGATATCTCAATCATACAATTAACTTCAACCAGTTAGTAATCTTATTACATAAAAATAATCTCCCGTGGTTACATAATATTCAAAAGTCACGAGCACAATTTCTTAAAAATGATTAAACTAATAAATGGCTACTCATATATAATTTATAAACATTTTTTAGTTAACATTGTTGGCAGTAATTTGTTGACATATGAATAATATTTTGGTTATGTTAGTTGATAATTGGTCATGTAAGGTTCCTGGAAGGATTAATTGGTAGTTGGCAACAGTTGGTATCTCCACCAACCGCCGAGTAGTATATATGCTATGCTGTAATGGGAACAGGAACATTATGATTGTTGTATCCAGTTTTACATGATGAAATAAAGCTCTATCTTTTTGCCATATGAATTCTTCTATGAATGATATATGTTGTAGTGTTCATGTACTTGTATTCCGTTTACTTCTGTAATCTAAAACTGACACGGTAGGGATTTAACATTTTGGTGCCGTTGTCGATACGAATTTGAAGATCAATATGGCGGCAGGCGGTAAGCACGTATAATGGGCCGACCATTCGACCAGCAATTGATAGTAACTAAAAGTGATACACAAGAGGAAGTGACGCAGGCAGAAGCACGGTAGGATCAAGTAATGGAAGATTTGGTGGACCTGTGGGAGGTTTCGGTCACCCAATACATGCAGAGGGAAGCTCGAGAGAGAGCTATCCCTGAAGGCACGGTGCATGGCGAACTCACGGTCAACACTGCTGTCTTCGATCTTCTCGAAAGTCTTCCGAGGTTGTTGGCACGGAATCTCATTGAACTACAAGACTGAAGGGAGGAAAGCAATCATGAACGTCACCAACAGCAAATATTGCAATGGTACAAAGAATGAAACCATAAGGAAGAGGAAGAGAGGGATAGGAGCAAATGCCATACCCTAGCAATTAATGCCTCTACAACCGAACAAGAAACAATGGCATACTAGAACCCCCCGAGAGGTAGGGGAGGGATTAGTACGGAGATCTCTCTGTATAAGAGAACAAAGTGAGCCGAGACAGCGACTACGGGAGATTGCTAAAGGCTTAGAGAGTCCGGAAAAGAGAAGCAAGAGTCGGAGTGTGAGTCAAAGCCATAGTCGAGAGAGGCAAAAACCATGTACATGGAACCAGTTGGTAGAGGTTGCCAAAAACCTACCACTTCCAACAGTCAATGGAGCTAAAAAACTTAAGCCCCAGTTTTATGGGCCATACAAGATATTGAGGACGATAGGAGAGGTGACTTAAGAATTGGAACTTCCTCCCAATAGCAGGATTCACAATGTATTTCATGTATCTCACCTTAAAAAGTTGTTAGGACAGCATACCATCCCATGTCACGAATTGCCACCCTTGGACGACGAAGGGAAGTTGATCTTGGAACTGGAAACTATCCTCAATGTAAGAGAAAAAAGGCTAAGAAATAAAACTATTGAAGAATATCTAGTCAAATGGAAAGGCCTACCAATGGAGGATGCACAACTTGGGAGGGACCCGAGATGTTTGACCATCCTAACTTGAAATTGCTTGAGGACAAGCAATCTCGGGAAGGGAGGACTGTCATATCCCCCATTTATAATAAAATTAACTTTGTCTTGTAATATATTAAAATCATATTAAATTCAAAAATCGAAAACATTGCCTTATAAATTCATAATATTATATTACATTGGAATTTACATTTTTTATTTATAGGCAATATTATTATGTTATATTGTTAATATAACTAGGTTTACATCCTAATAACTAATTAAACAAATAACTAAACAAATCATGGCATTTATATGAAGCGGTGTTCTTTTAGAGAGGAACCGTAAGAGATAGAAGGACAATGACCCTTTAGAAAGGGGGCACTGCCCATTAAGGGAACATCGTGGCTTTTCAACACGATATGGGGATGGATAAATACCCCCCGTGCCAATGTGGAAGATAGGAAAAAGATCATCAAGACTGCCAGCAAGGATGGGAAGGAAAAGTCAGAGCAAGTACAGGTACGTTAATGAATATCTTTCTGAATTAATATTAAAACATAACAGCCAGTATTTTACATTTATTAAGATCTTATATGTACATTATTGAATATAAACCATTGTGGATAATCTTAAACAAACTGATGACAATTAATATGATATAAAGTTGAAAAGGCAAATAATATATAATTATTCAAACAGCATTGAAATGATTATACATATATAATCCAGAAGGAATAAGGCAATCAAATTCAGTTTTTATAAATTGTTATAATACTGTAAAATTCGTACGGTGCTAATAATATAAGAAGCAGCAATGACAAATAATGAATAATTCTGATTCAAAGTAGTACTAACAGAAAGCATTGATGACAATCTAATATAAGACACTAATGCAATATAATGTAATGGAAATATAAAAACTATGTCAAGTACAATTGATTGTCATAATGGGTTGAATTGAATAACAAATATAACTTCATTAGAATATCACAAATGGTTCATTGTATATGAGGGACTCTCTCTTAAGTACGCCACTCCATCGTGGATGCCTAACACCTACCACGTGGAGCCAAGGGGGATGTAGCATCTGCTCTTGGGCATAAGAGAGGGGATGGTTGAGATAAGGGGAACGGCAGTAGGACACCTCACTAGGTAAAAAAGGATGTGGCATTTGCTATTGGGCCTAGGGTGGAGGGTCTCTTAGACACCCTATCCAGCTAGCATACCCCGATGCACTAGGATTTGGATAATAAAGAAAGGTGATTAACCTACAATCTAATTTTATCAAACAAATATAATTGAAACACTAAATCTAATACAATAGCATATGTTTCAGTTTATGATTATTACTTCATATGTGTTCTCTAATTTGTGTTGCAGGAAAACAGTATACAAAGGTACTCCCATAAACTTAATTATCTATTTTAGAATTTGGGCAAGTTTAGGTTACTTTAAAGTATAACTAATTAGGGGACATTACAGGAATGGCAGATGGATCAGGATACCTGGTAGCTCATTAAGAAATTACAGCAATACCCTAGCATTTCCTACTATAATCCTTTTTTACCTCAAACATTGCCTCTGTTTGGACTATGATAAATTACATGACTAACACCTTGAGCAACGATGACAAAATGTAATATTTCAAGATGGTGTTGGAGGAATTTATTCCTCTATTCATAACCTGCAATCAAATTATCAAAGCTTAGAGTATCTATAATGTCCCCATTTTTGGGTTCCCTTTTAGTGCAGTTGGTGTTGGCTCTCTAGGTTGATGTCAGCAGGATTAGAGGAGTATTTTGATGTTGCCGGTGTGTTCAGATGGATTAATGGAGATCAACGATACTTTCTGGAGTAATTTTGGTCAACTTGTCCGAGACTTACTATTTTTAGTAAGTGTCAGTTTGGACAACAATTGGTTAGTTGAGAGTTTTGGTTGACTTATATAATTAATTACTATTTTTAGTAAATGCTATTTTGGGTACTTGCTATTTTTGGCAATTGGTCATGGCTTCAGTCTCCTCTCAGCTTCAACATGTAGTATCTTCAGTTTCAAAGTTAAGATGGTTTGGGCTATTTTTAGCATATTACTATTTATGGTAATGTTATTTTGGGTAACTAGTCTCAATCTCAACATTTCCTCAACTTTTGAGTGTTGAGTCTTCAGTTTCAAGATTTGGTGAATTTCCTAAGTTTTAGGACATAACATTTTATTATTTCACTTAAATATTTAAATATAGTGACTTTATCACTTAAGTGAAATAAAGTGGGAGACAAAGTTAAGGAGGTAAAATAATATTTTAAAATCATTTTATGTGGCCTCCTAAAGTGAAAATTAAATAAAGATTTAAATGATACTTTATGAGCAAAAAGATGGATGTCCACTTGAGGAGAGATAAGTGAAATATTAAAAAGGGCAATGTTGCTGGGAATAATCATTATGTTATGTTGTTATATTATGTTTATGTTGTCGTCGGTAATAATGAGTTACGGCGGTCAGTTAGTTAGTCGACGGGTAGGTAGTTGGAGTCGCGACGGTTGTGTCGTACCCCTTCGGGTATTATATATTGTGTACCTTTTCTTCGAAGTAGGATCATGATAGTCGTGTCAAATGTAATGTTATAAGCACTTGATGTACATGGACTGTTGAATTAATATAGAGACTGGTTATTTAATGTATTTCCATTATGTTCTGTGCATTTACTTTCTGCATTTAACCGTTTACCCGAGAGGGCAAACATTTGGCGCCGCTGCCTAGACGAACTTGGGAACGGAAGACACGGATGGCGCACAAACACAATGGGCCTACCCGTTGGTGAAGTAAACCCGGAGGCCGACAATGCCCGAACGGAACTGTACACAAAAGAAGAGACGACAACGCGAGAATTTTCAATTTTGCTCCAAGTAGTCATTCAGACATACATTCGACGAGAAGCGGCGGAGGCAGAAATCCCACCAAGTGCCGTGTGGACAGCGTTGGAGGTTAGCCCGGCAATAAACCGGTTAATGAACCACCTCCCCCGGTTGCTTGCACAGGCATCGCTGGCACAACAGGCCCGCCTAGAGGAGATTGCCCAGGAAGAGCGACGACAACAAATCCTGCAACGCTACGAAGAGAACAGCCGACGGGAAACAGAACGAGATGGCGCCAGGCCAGGAGGAAATTGAACCTTGTAATAATCCCGACACACTGCTGATATAAATTGTGGCCGAAAGGCAAAATAAAAATAATAAAAGTTTTTTTGTGTACATGGCGTGTGTTTGCTGTGTATGGAAGTGACTTATGCCCAATAGACTAAATAAGGACAAAAATAAAAAGATACAGAGTGACGAATGGGAAGTGGCACAAACCGCATTGAATCTCAGACAGCAGATAGAACGAAGGCGTAGGCTAAAGCAGCTTGCCGAGGGACGATCGGCCGAGGGGTTGCCCGAAGGGAACCCAGGAGGTGTCACGGAGGTTGCGGAGGCAGAGATAGACGGAGAGAACTACACTGTCTACATTGTTGTAGGGCTGCCAGAAGGAGTCACGGAGGGTGCCGAAGGAGAACTCTACAGTTCGCCAGAATACCACCGTAGGGTAAGAAGCCGTGAAGAGTTGGTGGAACAAACAAGGCGAAGTCTAAACCTGATCGACGCTACCAGAGACTTGCTAAAGAATTTGTCCATTTCAGAGGACAACCGGAGGGAGACAACGGAAGGTGATGGTACGACCGAAGGTGCCGAGGGAGCACAAGGGTACCGTACAGGAGGCAATTCATTTGGTTCGGTGTCAGCAACTTTTTCCGGAGGACCCACGAGTGGAGGTTTAGTTGCAGGAGGTGGAGGATCGCCAGGTACAAGCACACAAGGAATTAGAGGAGCGAGACCCAGTGGTGGGATGGCGAGTAAACAAAAATTGCCAAAGTTCACAGGGGAGGGCAAGGAAGACCCCTTACGACACTGCCGTACATGTGAAACCATTTGGTCCGCCAACGGAGTAACAGACCAGGATGACTGGGTACAGCAGTTCCCAGCCACGTTACGAGGAGTTGCCATAGATTGGTACTCCGATGTGGACAAGCAAAAAGTGGCCACGTGGGCCAATCTACAAAAGGAATTCACGGGAGAGTTTCGGTTGCTCCGTGATGACAATGAAATTGTAACGGAGATATACAGTACCAAACAAGGTACCAGGGAGACAGTACGGGCATACAGTCGGAGGCTGAAAGAACTCTTGGGTAAAATGGAAAGCCAACCCGCAGATGGATTGAAGAAACGATGGTTCGTTGAAGGGTTGAAATCCTCCCTACGGAGAAAGATGAAAATTGTACCCCCGACGTCATATGACGACGCTTATAATAGGGCGATGGACCTGGAGAGCGAACACAAAACATCAAAGAAGAAGAAAAGTAATAAATCCTCATCCGAGGACAATGACTCTTCACAGGAAAGCAGCAGCGACGACGAGGCTGGCAAACGGGTGCAAGCGCTCCAGAAAGACATGGAGCGAATGAGAAAGGAATTCAAAATAATGAGAAGCACTAGTCGGAACGAAGGGGACATATGGTGCACTGAGTGCAAAGAGGAAGGGCACACAAAGGGTACTTGCCAAAAGAAGGCATTCTGTGAGATTTGCCAAGTGATGGGACACTCCACCAAGGAGTGCCCATACAACACGAAAACCCGAGGTACGCAAATGAACCAGGTGTTGTTCACGGAGCAGGCCACAACATCCGCACCAGCGGGTACCGGCCAACATACTAACACAACGGCATCATCTGGAGGATACCGGGACAACAGACGCAGCGGCGGAAGGAATAGCAACAATAACAACAATGGAAGCCGTATCCAGTATGACGCCAAGGGCCGGCCAATTATCCAATGTAGGGCCTGTAATCAGTGGGGGCACTTCGCCCGTGATTGCACAAAGGAAGCCACCCCTCAGCACCTCTGTCGTTGGTGTGGGCCAGGCGACCATGAGGACGTAAATTGCCCGCAGGCAAGGGTTAATCTCCTCAACATTGAGAAGGCTGAGAAGACTGGTGAGAAAGAAGTACTGGCGATCACCCGCGCCCAGACGAAAAAAGCCACTTATCCCGACCCCCGTACGGAGAAGGAGAGATTACGGGAGGCAAAGGCCAATATTGAACGTGAGATGATGACCGAACGACGGGACAACGAGGTGGCGAGTACATCATCCCGTACGGAAGCGGAAAATAACATCATTGGGCAAATCTTGCAGATGGAGGTGCCGATAAAGGTGAAAGACCTTCTAGACTCTATGCCACAATTGAGGACTGCCATCCTCACCAATGTGCAAAGCACCGCAGCGTCGAGGGCACCACAGGTAGGGGTTCCCGCCACCGCTTCGAAGAGTGCACCACAGGTGGAGGTTTCCGTTAGCCCTTCGACTAACCCGATGTTACTAGCCTTGAGCAGTGGTAGACACCCAGCTGTGGTAGAAATGGGTATCCGTGGGACCATTCTGAAGGACACCATTGTGGACGGGGGATCTAGGGTGAATGTACTACCAGAAGAAACATGGAAGCGGCTGGGGAAGCCCACCCTATGGCCACCCACATTCAACCTGGTGGGAGCGGACCAACACGGCATTAAGCCACTTGGCCTGTTGATGGCCTAGCAAGTGACAATTGGTACGCAACCATTCTTGTTAGATTTCGTGGTTATTCCCTCGAAGAAGAAAGGCTATGACGCCATCCTAGGGAAAGCATGGTTGATCAATGCGAGGGTAAACCACAACTGGAAGAAAAATACACTTTCCATGGAGAAGGGAGGGCGGAAATATACCATTGACCTACACACCCAAGATGTTGGCGAAGAGCTCGCCTCTTCCGACTCAGACTCAGAGGACTTTAATAAAGGGGAAGGGGGTCCTGATGAAAGCAAGGGCAAGAACGCGATGGAGCCGAATAGTGAAGGGGTGCTCGAATTGGAGGGATGTTCTGAAGATGAGGTATGCTCACTTAACGGGCTCTTCCACTGGCAAATGGAGGATTACGAAATGTTCCAAAGCTATAGGCTCGAAGTAGAGGAACCAGAGCAACCAACAGAGGTGTACTTGCCGGAATACAAAAAATATTGGAAGGGAGACGCCCCAAACCCTGGCAACGTAGATAATCCGAAAAGTGTTGGCAACGATTGGAACCTTGTATGGAAGACCGCAGTCTTCAAAATCTTTATTATTCTTCTTCTTCTTATGTACGGGAAGGAGGTCGTGGTCCCTGTAGAATTTGTGGTTCCAGGTCTTCCGATGGCCATTGAAAATAGATTGGCCACCAACGGGTACAAATTGAAACCCTACCACGCGAAGCGCGCAGGGGACCCGAGAGGCCGGACAGACACTCAAGAGCCTGGAGGGGGACCCGAGAGGATGGAGGGGGACTCGAGAGGCCAGGCAAGCGACTCAAGAGGCACAGGACCACAGCAGGCAACTCTCGGGCGAGGAAAACCGAGAAGGATGAAGGGCAATCCCAGAGACAGGGGACCCGAGCAGACGACTCTCTAAGACAACTAAATTAGGAGATGAGAAAAAAAAAAATTGTGAAAAAGAAACACCACCGTACGGCAGATGACCGTACGGTTGGAAGAAAGAAAGAAACGTACGGTCGTATGACAAGCGACCGTACGATCAAAAATTTATTTTAAAAAAAATTGAAAAAAATTGCACGGTCGTACGACAGTGACAGTACGGTCAAAAAAAAAGAAAAGAAAGAAAAAGGGAAAATGGCCACCGTATGGTGGGACCAAGGTGACACCACCGTGCGGTGAAACCACCAAGGTGACACCACCGTGCGGTGGCACCACCGCACGGTGGAATCACTGACACCACCGTGCGGTGGAATCACCGACGGTGACACCACCGTGCGGTGGAACCACCGACGGTGACACCATCGTGCGGCGGTCACACCGTGCGGTGGGAGCCACCGAAGGTTGTTGCCGAGACATGAACCCACCACCGCACACCGCACAGCCCGACCACCACACACCGCACAGCCCGACCACCGCACAACACCGAACACCGCCGCACAGCAAGGGATAAAGGAGGAGGAAGACGCACCGCACGGCCCGATCAACACGCACAGCAAGGGATAAAGGAGGAGGAAGACGCACCGCACGGCCCGATCAACACGCACAGCAAGGGTTACGCACACCAACGCGCAGCAACCGCAAAAGGAAAAAGAAAAAAAGAGACCAAGCGCGCACAATCCACACAGCCACGTAAGGGCAAAACGACCGCCACAGGTAGACCAAGCAGCCGCACGATTGGAGGTGCCAGTGCTGTTGTTGACCGGAGGTGTGTCCGTACGATAAAGAAGGGTGTCGACCGCACGGGAAGGTGGCCGCACGATTGGAGGTGCCAGTGCTGCTGTTGACCGTACAGGGAGGTTGTATGGCCGGGCTGCCATCGAGGACATTACACTGCCTAAAAAAAAAAAAAACGACGACGGATTGAAAAATGATTCGATGACATCTGGAGCCTGGACACTAAAAATATTGGAGTGTAGAAGAAGGGTTTTGACATCATAGAATATCACAGAAATGATGCGTGCCATGGACTTTCGTGGGGTTCTGAAGGTTGTAAATTGGTGTTGGCGGCGGGGGCGCTGCCCCTCGACCCCGCTAGGGCGCTGCCCCAGACCCCCAGTTTATTTTGAGCTACAGAAGGCCACGAGAAGTGTTGTGGTTGTCCGTATTGTGAGAAAGAAGCCTGCAGCTAAGCATTGGCGGGGAAGCCATAAGCCGTTGAGGGAGACGGATTTGGAGGTTGGGAACAAACAGAGTTTGAGGGAAGGCATTGCAGGTCCGCGCAGTTGTATGACACCAGGGAGTTATTTAGTTCAGTTTTTAGCCTTTGGGGAGTGTGATGGAGGATTTGAGGTGTCTCCTAGCATTTGTGCCAGCGGATTGTGGCCACCTCCAGGCATGACTGGTACGCTTTGAGGAACTCGGAGTATGTCTCGGTTGGACGTGAGGTTGCCGTGGTGGATGCACAGAGGGCTCGGGAGGAGTTGACCACCAGGTTGGAGGCAATAGTCACGTGAGACTTAGTTCAGCGTACCCAGGAGTTGGATGCCGGGAGAGCAGCACAGGTGGCTATCGAGGACAAATTGGCTAGGGAGACAGTATCATTTGAGTAGCAGTTGGTGGAACCTGAGACTGAAAAAAGTGTTTTGCAGACAAGTTTGGGTTAGGCACAGGAGGACTGTGATGGCAAAGGAAGCAATATTGGTGAAATCCGCACTTGAGCATCAGATGGTAGCAGAAAAGGGTTTTCAGGCAAGGACGCAGCAAGTGTATAAGATCCGGGCCTGACTGGTATTAGTAGTTCCTGCCGTTCATCTCTATTTTGTATTAAGTCGTCGGAGTCGACTTCTTTTCTTGGGGGGGATGATGTTGCCGGGAATAATCATTATGTTATGTTGTTATATTATGTTTATGTTGTCGTCGGTAATAATGAGTTACGGCGGTCAGTTAGTTAGCCGACGGGTAGGTAGTTGGAGTCGCGACGGTTGTGTCGTACCCCTTCGGGTATTATATATTGTGTACTTTTTCTTCGAAGTAGGATCATGATAGTCGTGTCAAATGTAATGTTATAAGCACTTGATGTACATGGACTGTTGAATTAATATAGAGACTGGTTATTTAATGTATTTCCATTATGTTTTGTGCATTTACTTTCTGCATTTAACCGTTTACCCGAGAGGGCAAACAGGCAAGGATTATTATTTTATTATGTCTAAGTTGTCCTAATCTATTGTTGCTCTAATTTCTCATTGAGATTCTATATATTGGGGTTTTAGCCTTCATTTGAGATATGTTGATTTGGTGATTTCTTATATTTCTCTCTGAGAAAACTTTGCATGGTTTTGGATATTGAGCTTGGTCCATCTCAAGCTTTATGAGGACGAAAACCTTTGCAAAGAACATCTTCTACATTGGTGAAAGATCTAATCTGGACAATTTCTTGGCGGTTTCATATAGGAATCACAATTGAACCTATTTGTGGAGTTTCATATTCAGTTTTGCCAGAGATTATTGCACATCAAATTTGTGGAGGTTGATTGAAGAGAGATTTTGAGGAATTGTTTGCTATTTGTATCTTCCTTGGCTGGTCATACCATCCTTGCAACTGGCCATAACACTCTTGGGTGTGGCATTGAGTTTCTAGAGCTTCCGATTGCGTTTTCACATTGATCGTTTGGCTTGAGAGTGGCGCCTAGGATTCCTTCTGCATTGTCTTTCAGTTTTATCAGCAAAGGAAACTCTTTCTGTCTGTGGCGTCCATTTCTGGGAGCTTGATGGAGCTGGTTGCAAGTACAGCAACTTATCAAAGTCACTCAAATTTTCTGGGTATGTTTGAAATGGTTTTGTAATGCACTTTTATGATCTGGTTAGTTCATATTTTCATTGTGAAACATTGTAATTTCAGATCTGAAATTAATTCTGAAAAAAATTATGGTTGAGGTTTCCTGAAAAAGTATTGTTTGGAAAGTTAATTATGTTATTTCAATTGCTGCAATCTATTATTGTTGTGAAAACTAATTCAACATCTCCATCTATTTCTCTGAACACTCAAATTGAAAACAATACATAGCAAGCAAATTGTTTGACAAAATTATGGTGTGGAAAAGGCGAAAAAAAACACTATGGCAAACAAGGCTGCATGTTACAGTATCTTTAATCTTATCGAGAGCAATCTCTATGCAATGTCCCCTACTAGGTTTAGGCTTGTTTAACCATAATTAATCGATTTCAATATACTTATGACTTAAACTAAATTGATTAGGGGGCAGTTCTATGAAATAAATCAGTGATATTCCATAGTTCAATCAATTAATTAATGAGTAAATTATTCATCTATCATACATCCATAATTCTTAATGCAAATGTCAACCATTAGTACTCCTTCAGTTTTAGGGAGAAGGGTTTATGTATGTTACCAAAGCGCTTAGAGACCAAATACAATAGGTTCCCTCAAAGTTTACAGATCCAAGCCCTTACCTGTCTTGGGTTTATACCCTCAAGGCTTATGGGTCATTAATCCCCACCCTGTCTTGGGACTTAACCTATTGATTGGATTTAGACCACCCCTCTTTGGAAACATCTCATCCCATCTTCTTAAATACTAATAGTAGCAGAAAAAGTTATATATAAACATATTCTTCTTACTGTTTAGTACCTTATGAGCTTTTTCTGATTTACAAACTAATATTGTTATTTATCTGATATTAACTTAAGAATTCTTCCGATTTATATCCTAATATATATTTGTCTGATCTAAATAATATATATATATATATATAATTATTATTATTATTATTATTATTATTATATAATTATTATTATTATATATATATATATACATATATATATAATTATTATTATTATTATTATATATATATACATATATATATAATTATTATTATTATATATATATACAATTATTATTATTATTATAATATACAACTGCAAAGCAGTTCTGAGAAGATCACTGTAATAATTATAATTATTATATTTCTATCAAGTATTATTAAATTCTTATAATTATTAAATTATTATTAGATTCTTATAATTATTAAATTCTGTATAAGATCATCAACGGGTTTCATAGATTAAGCATACATATTAAGCACGACCCTATGCATACCACCAAGGACAAGGATGTTACCGCCTGAAACTTAATGACCATTCTGATCTGGTCTATATTCCCGATTGTTTGTTGTCATGCCTTATTATTCCTTTCATAGATGTTGACTAATGAAAGATGGACGTAAAACATTCCCCATCCCCTGAAATAATTCCCATGAACTCCTTATATTGTGGAAGAGGAATCATTCAAAAGACATGTTCACTTCTCTTAGGAATAGCTGCCTTTAATCCAAAGTGCCTTTTCATAATATAATCGATGAAGTTTGTTATCTCAGTAACAACCACGTAACTGTTGTTAACATTAATATGTTGATAGGACACATCTGACCACCTTCATAATAATTGGTTTGCTAACCAGATCATGTCTTTTGGGTTATTTAAGATTGGTGATTAGTTTGCTTGTGTAGTCATTGTCTCCCATCGGAACTTAGTAAACTACTGCCTGTTATTGCTGATGATTAAAATTAGACTTAACCAATTATGACTAATTATCATTTCCTACAGCTTAGGGGACAACTCTGACACCTGCAGTCCACTTAGTCTTTATTTATTTTGCAGGTTATTAATGAGGATGAAGGCAGTTTTTATATTATTTTTTGTTACATATATTTTCTGAATTTATTTATTATTATAATAATTGTTTCATTTAGGTTATAAATAACAATCAAGGAGGGGACATTGTAAATGTTATTGCAATTTCCAATTTAATGAACAAGTTATATGCAAGATTGTGTATTTAAGACTTAGGTATTATAACTATGACAATAATATTTTTGTCTTACTTTTGCTGCAGGTATGGAGGATGAACATGTATCGATTTCAATGTCATCCCCTTTCCTTTGAATGATGCATATATAGTAAGGTAGACACGATCAAGTGGCACCTTGATCGGACATGTCTTTTAGACATGTCCGACCAATATGTCACTTGGTTGTGACTCTTCCAAATGGCAACCGATCCATTCGGTGTCTACGATAACTAATCGGTGTAAATGATAACAGATCGATATAAACACACCCGATAATGAATCGGTATCAAAACAAACAAGCCCGATAACTAATTCAAGTCAATTCTAATATAACCCGATTATATATCAATAATGTTTTGGACATGTATTAATTGCAATTCGATAGTGAAGAGGTTCGATATATAAATCATTCATATGAAATATATATCTGCATTACCGTCTTTCTTCATTTGATGTAAACAGATAGGTATATGGTTTTATCTGATCGATGCTACTTGAATCAACACTCCCTCTTAGCTAGGGAAGATAAAGTTACCATATCTATCATCTCATTTCTTATAATGGTCAGGATTCCTTATGAGGTTTCATAATCTTACTCTACATAGGATTATACCATTCAATTATGAAGTATCACTTAAACATGTGATACAAGGGGTTAGTCAATTTGTAATGATGGGATATCACCGAAGCACGTGATATCAGTATTGCCTACACACGCAATACTAAGGATAATCATATGAAAATAATTAAATTTTCAACATATCCAAATTGTGATAAGTGCACTAGCATTCTATTTCAAATGTAATATCACAACACAATCATGGCACATCCATGACATACCAGAGATGCTATCACGATAATTGGTTTGAACATCATAAGATCGTCACCTTATGATGTTCCCATACAAGTGTACAATATTTGAGAAGTCGTCACTTCTTGAATATGAACACAGGGGGTTACACCCATAGAAGTCCTAACACGACAAAGAAGTTTACACATTAAACATCTTATTGATATGCAAGTATAGGTTACAAAACAAATTACCTTTCTATCATACCCAAACCTTTTCTAAAGTGATCAACCTTCACTCTGGAAAGGGGTTTGGTCAGAATATCTGTAGTCTGGTCTCCCGTATTCACATACTCCAATTGGATCACATTTTTGTCTACCATATCTCACACGTAATGGTATGGAATCTCAATATGCTTGGATCTATCATGGAACACTGGATTCAATGAAATTTTTATGCAGCTTTGATTGTCGCAATGGATAATAGTAGGCTTCATAGGATCACCAAACAATCCCACAAGTAACTTTCTAAGCCACACTGCTTCTCGAGCAGCCATGGAGGCCGCAATGTATTTGGCCTCAGTGGAACTTTGCGCTACAGAAGACTGCTTTCTGCTGATCCAGGATATCATGGCTGATCCCAAACTGAAGCAGCACCCAGAGGTGCTTTTCCTGTCAGTCACACTGCCAGCCTAATCTGAATCTGTGAATCCGTGTAGATTAAGATCAACTTTCTCATACTTGAGACCAAGATTTAAGGTGCCTTGTAAATATCTCATAATGTGTTTTACTGCAACCAGGTGTATCTCCTTTGGCTCACACATAAACTGACTCAAAGCATTCACTGCATAGCAGATATCTGGCCTTGTATTTACCAGGTACATAAGAGAACCAATCATCTGCCTTTATAGAGTGGGGTCAGTAGAAGGTGATTCTATTGCTGCTTCTTTAAGTTTATGAAGATTGGTTTCCATTGGAGCGGTCATGGGTCTGCAATTTAGCATTCCAAATCTCTTCAGGATGTCCAAGGTATACTTGCCTTGGTTTAGAATAATGTTATCAGAATTCTGCAATACTTCCAACCCTAGGAAATAATGAAGGAATCCCAAATCCTTCATATCAAATTCTTTGGATAGATCTTTCTTGCATTGATCTATAAGGTGATCTTCTCCTGTGATTAATAAGTCATCAACATATAAAATCAATATTAGCATATCACCTTTGTTCTGTTTGTAGTAGAGATTAGGATCTGCATCATTTTTAGAGAAGCCTAGTTGTGATAGATATGTGTCAATTCTTTCATACCAGGCCCTAGGAGCCTGTTTAAGCCCATATAGAGCTTTCTTGAATCTACACACATGAGACTCTGCATGATGAATCTCAAACCCTTCAGGTTGTTCTAGGTATACTTCTTCAGAGATCTCCCCATTAAGAAAAGTTGTCTTTACATCCATTTGGTGTACCTTCCATCCCTTTGTTGCTGCAATGGCTGGCACAGTCCTTACTAAGGTATATCTGGCTATAGAAGCGAATGTCTCTTCATAGTCTATTCCTTCCTTTTGAGAGAACCCTCTGGCTACAAATCTTGCCTTATGTTTTTCAATACTGCCATCTGCTGCATGTTTGATCATAAAAAGCCATTTAGAAGAAACAATAGATTTCTTAATTGGCCTAGGAACAATCTCCCATACATCATTTTTCATTATGGATTGATACTCTTCAGACATAGCATCCTTCCATACTTGATGTTTAAAGGCATCAGTTACATTGTCAGGTTCATTTTTAGATAGATCATTTATAAGAGCAACATAGCTAGTAAATTTATTAGGCTTTTTGCTTTCTCTGAAGGTTCCTGAAGGAGCAGCAAACCTCTAAGCTTCTTCTACTATTTTGGTGGCCCATAGTGGTCTTTTCTTGAGATTTCTAGGTGAGTGTTCATTTTCATTTTCAGTTTCATCTAGATTCTCCCTCTGAAACTCAGGAGCGGGATCTTCATCTAAGTTAGTAATAGGGACATAGATTTCAGGTTCTATGGAGCTCTGAGCTCTTTTGAAGGCTAAGTCTTCCTCAAAGATTACATCCCTACTTAGTTCAATATTTCTTTGACCAGGTACATAGATTTTGTAGGCTTTGGAGGTTTCACTATATCCTACAAGCATTCCTCTTTTTCCAGAAGGGTCTAGTTTTAATCTTTTTTCTTTAGGTACATGGATATAGACAGGACACCCAAATATCCTAAGGTGGCTGATATCTGGCTTAATTTTAGTGAATACTTCTTCAGGAGTTTTATCTTCAAGATGGGAGTGTGGGCATTTGTTCTATATATATACAACGGTGCTGGATGCTTCTGCCCAGAGATTTGTGTTAAGGTTTTGATCTAGAATCTTGGCCTTGGCAGCTTCGACTATAGTCCTATTTTTTCTTTCAGCTACCCCATTTTGTTGGGGGTTATAAGGTATAGTAAGCTCCCTCTTAATCCCATTATCTCTACAAAATTCTCTAAACGAATCTGATGTGTATTCTCCCCCATTGTCAGTTCTTAGGGTTTTAACTTTGTTTCCTGAGTAGTTTTCAATTAGAGATTTAAATTCTTTAAACCTAGAGAGGATCTCTTCTAATTCTTTAAATTTCAGAAAGTAGATCGAAGTCTTCCTAGAGTAGTCATCAACAAATATTACATAATACAAGAATCCCCCTAGAGAGGGCACGGACATAGGTCCGCATACATCAAAATGAACTGACTCTAGAACTTTACTAGTTTTCCTAGTACTATTTTGGAATGTACCCTTGGTATTTTTACCTAGGGCACATCCTTTGCATGCCCCTGAATGATCTTGTTTTAACTTAGGTAGACCTGTGACAAGGTTTTCCATTGAAGATAAAGCCCTAAAATTCAGATGGCCTAATCTTCTATGCCAAACTTCATTTGCATTAGTGGCTTCATGGATTAGGGCCAGGTTGGGTTCTGTGCACAACTCATACAAATAGCCCTGTCTCTGTCCAATGGCCTTTGCCTTCTTGATGGAAGAGTTCTTTGGCCAAGCCAATACTCTGTTGTCCATGAATGTCACTCTGTATCCGTTATCTTCCAGTGTTGATATAGAGACTAGATTCCTTTTGATGTTGGGGACATATAGTACTCCTTCGAGCCGTAAGGATATGCCTGTCTTCAATTTGATGGTGCAGGTTCCCATTCCTCTAACTGGATGTGTGGAGTCATCTCCGATGGTTACTTCCTCATTACTCTCCTCTGTCATGGAGTCAAGTACTTCTCTAACCCCTGTGATGTGCCTGGATGAACCACTGTCAATCACCCATGAGTTGATCTTGTTAGAAGCTTGGCTTGTGAGTGCTGAGTAGAATACATACTTTCCAGAGTCATCTTCCCCTTTAGTCTTTCCTGCTTTGGCAAATGTAGCATGTTGCTTGGTTCTTTCCGGGCACTTTGCAACATAGTGTCTGAACTGATCACATCTGTAGCATTGGATGTGAGATAAGTCCTTCTTTGAAGTGTTCTTGCCTTGACGACCTTTTCTCTTCCTAAACTGCCTTTTCTTGTTTTGCTTGGTGGAGTTAGTGTTTAGGACTTGTAAGTCTTCATCTATATTCTTATGTTTTATTCCTTTCTTATTCAATCTAGATTCCTCTTGGAGACAGTCATCTCTTAGTCTTTCAAACTCTGGATATTTGTCCCTTGCACTGATGCCCTGGACAAATGTTTCCCATGCACTGGGTAACCCATCTAGAGCAATGAGTGTTAACTCTTTGCTCTGGATCTCATATCCTAGAGTTGCTAGTTCATCTCTTAGAGTTGAGATCCTCATGAAGTAGGCATTTACTGTCTCTCCTTTGTTCATGGTTAAATGATTGCTTTCTCGCTTCAAGGCCAGAGTTCGACTTGCATTTGATATCTCAAATGTGTTCACAAGTGCTTTGAACATTTCAAAAGCCGTTTCATGTTTCTTTATAATGGGCATTATGTTATTTCTCACCCCATCAACAATAATCTTGATTGCTTTTTCATTTCCTTCTAACCATGATGTTTTGTCAGGTTCGGTCTCTGGTTCCGTAGATTCAGTCTTGATAAAAGTTTCGACTATGCTCTCCCTTAGAATCATCTTGATTCTAAACTTCCATGCGGAGAAATCATCACCCACACCAAGTCTATCTTCGAATCTCATAGCATTGACCATTAGAGAAATAGAATGCTTGATATAAACTAGTTCTTAAATTTTCCACAAAATTGAATAGCCTCAGGTTCGATAACTTGGCTCTAATACCATGTAAATGTTATTGCAATTTCCAATTTAATGAACAAGTTATATGCAAGATTGTGTATTTAAGACTTAGGTATTATAACTATGACAATAATATTTTTGTCTTACTTTTGCTGCAGGTATGGAGGATGAACATGTATCGATTTCAATGTCATTCCCTTTCTTTTGAATGATGCATATATAGTAAGGTAGACATAATCAAGTGGCACCTTGATCGGACATGTCTTTTAGACATGTCCGACCAAGATGTCACTTGGTCGTGACTCTTCCAAATGGCAACCGATCCATTCGGTGTCTACGATAACTAGTCGGTGTAAATGATAACAGATCGATATAAACACACCCGATAATGAATCGGTATCAAAGCAAACAAGCCCGATAACTAATTCGGGTCAATTCTAATATAACCCAATTATATATCAATAATGTTTTGGACATGTATTAATTGCAATTTGATAGTGAAGAGGTTCGATGTATAAATCATTCATATGAAATATATATCTGCATTACCGTCTTTCTTCATTTGATGTAAACAGATAGGTATATGGTTTTATCTGATCGATGCTACTTGAATCAACAGACATGACACTCTATTTGGAGGATAACAGGCTTAGGGAGAGATAAATTGCTTTCCTCAACTCTGGACTAAGGTTACTGATCCAATTGTGCAATGGATAGATAAGAAGTCAAGCAGATCATTCATCTCTCTTGGCAGTGGTTCTTGAAGTTGTTTGTACAAATCCAAGGAGAATCATTTGGACAATGTCAAGAATGAAAATACGTTACAGCAAAAGATAATGGCCAAGGGCTATCAACGTTGAAACTCGTTTCTTAAGAAATTGATATTTTCTTACACAATTTCTTCCCTATGACAAACAGTTAGCAAAATCAGCCAAAACATTAATAAAAACCATTGTAACTATTTCAACATCTATCCAAAATACTGATGCCTTTTGATCTGTCACCTTGAGCTCTCGATTTAGATGGACCTCTGTTCAATCAATCTTCTATTGAGATATCTTAAAGATTTATGTTGAATATATTATTTTTATATTCTGGCTATAGGATTTCAGCTAGTTAAACTAAAAGCATTGTCAATCAACATCTGTTTTGTGCATTAAAAAAATTTAAAATCAATCTCTTGAATTGAACTTAAAAGCATGTAATGTCCCCAACTAGGAATTTTGTCGATTTTCTAATTTTTTTGTAATTTTCTGAAACAAAACATAAACTAGAACAGCTAAATCAAAATGAAAGCAATGATCAGAAACTTGTTGTCGAACATTCTATGGCTATGAAACAACTTTAGCTTCACCCCAAATTAGCAAGATTCACTAACAAATAATAAGTAATCCAAATGAAAGTGTCAAATAAGGTCTGATATGAGACAGACAGCCAACTTTAAACCCTCATATATGCTGTTAAAATCAAATCTAAGTCGTCAATGCTCACAAACTTCAATAAAAAGCTGGTAGGACTGAAAATAAATGAATTAATCCTCAAATGCCAACAAACATTCAAGAATGGAACCCGAGGGCATTAAACTTGTATGGATCTCAAATAAACACCAATTTATCACCTTCAAAATGCCTTTATTAGATTTGCAAAATGTTGGAGCAACTTGCAATGACTTATATGCACAATTTTGGACTTTCAATAATTGAATGTCACCAAAAATGATGAATGTACAGCTGTAGGAGCCCTGTATGGTGAATATTAGATAATTTCGGTGGCTGGATCTGGCTATAGGAGCATTGTAGTAGCAAAAATGGTGAGGCAAATGACCTGGAGGGTTCAAGTGGCAGACAATCAATTAGAGCCTGTGCAGTAGTCCCAAGCCTTCCAAAATGCTAACAACATGCAATAAAATGTCTACAAATAGCATAAGATGCTGATGCCACTTGCCCAAAATGCTGGTGTGACCTCCTACAATGCTTGTATGCCCAAATATAGCTTGGAAATTGATTTTTTTAAAAGCAATATTTAGGGAAGATCTTCCCTCCCAAGCAATGACACTATGGAAAGCGGTGGCTGGATCTGGCTATAGGAGCATTGTAGTAGCAAAAATGGTGAGGCAAATGACCTGGAGGGGTCAAGTGGCAGACAATCAATTAGAGCCTGTGCAGTAGTCCCAAGCCTTCCAAAATGCTAATAACATGCAATAAAATGTCTACAAATAGCATAAGATGCTGATGCCACTTGCCCAAAATGCTGATTTGACCTCCTCCAATGCTTGTATGCCCAAGTATAGCTTGGAAATTGATTTTTAAAAAAGCAATATTTAGGGAAGATCTTCCCTCCCAAGCAATGACACTATGGAAAGCGGCTGGAGATGTTGTGAGAATAACTAAAATAAGTGATGACGAACCCTCTCCCAAAACCCTCTAAAGTGATGGCATTGCCATTAGACCTATGAAATGTGCAACATATGACGATGAATTTGCCTCCTCAATGCTAACATACTCAAGTTGATGGCTATATATGTTGGTTGCTCCACTAATGATGAATTATCCCAAATAATGTTAATTTCACTTTAGATACACCATAACAACAACAAAATCTATCAAAAACCTTCAAAATTTTGACATTTGCAATGAAACCCTGCCATTCATGAACCTTGAAATCTGAAAGTAATTTAATCAGTACAAATAAGTCTCAAATGGAATTGCCAATATTGAAGATGAGGATTTTGGTCCCCAAATCCAATTGTTTAAAATCCTATAGGTTTTTCTTCCTCCAAAATCCTCAAATGAACCAAGAGTTATCATTCTTCGAAACAAACACAGCGTTCAAATTCTGAAAATTGAATCGCAAAATGATGACAAAACTTGATAATCCAAATGAAGCCAAGCATCCTCCTTTTCTAGCATTCCAATTGGGACTCTTGTGACCAATTTTCCTTAAGTATCAATAAATGTTTCTATTTTATTGTATAAGTGTTAAAAAAACACTTTTTCCTCCAATAAGAATATTATTATTGTTGCCACTTAAATTAAAATTACAAAGCCTAACTTAAAATAATATTAAAAATTATTTTTCCTTGCTTTACCCTTTAGCCTATGAAGATAGGCTAAAGGTTTCCTCTATGGCTCTATTACAAAAAAAGGGGACATGATAGTTCGACCTTAATGAAATCTCTTGCCCTCGAGAAATTGTCAATTGGGATGATCAAGCAACACCTTGCCCATGCAATGGATCTTGATGTAGCACCTATAGAGTTTGAATATCATGCCTATCCAATGAAGCAACTTGGGCCAACAAGAACATCTCTCAGCTCCATTACCCACAACAATCATATACAATCCTTACAACTTAGAAAACAATTTGACCAAGAGATGTGCATGACCCACAACACAAACCTCTAGAAAATCCATGATGAGATCCCAAAAAGTCTCTTAATTCCAAATAGCATTAGACAAGGAATGCAACTCACTCTCAACATGATCCTCTTTGAATTGATGATGAATGATATCTTTATCATAATTGATGAAAACACCCATAAACTCCCACAAGGCCACGGGTTGCCTTATGTGCTCACCATCAATTTTTTGTTTCACCACTTGGATCTGTTTGCCCTTTCGGGTGAATATCTTAAGGCATAAAGAACATAATGCAGAACAATGCTGTAAATATCAGACAAAGTATATCAGATGTTCTATTCATAATAAGTGTATTTTACAAGTTACATTCCGAAGTATAAAAAGGTACCAAGGGGTTGCGAGCGCCAACCGTCGCACCGCAACTACCACCCCTCGGTTGCCAACTAACCAAAACCATTACACATAATTAACTAATGTTATTCCCGTGTACAATAATGCTGCCAACATCATCCCCCCCAAAAAGAAAAGTCGTCTCCAGGCAACTTACAAAAATGGAGATAATGCAACCTATACAATATACATATCTGAAAGACTAGGGAGGGGGCTGAGAAAGCGTCCCTGAAGCAGAAGGGTGAGATGTCAGGCTTGGAGCTCATACACCTGCTGAGTACGTGCAGCCACATCCCGTTCCGCCACCAATACTTTCTCTAAAGCTGTCTTCACCATGTGTGCGGCTTCCAACAACTCCTCTTTTGTATCCGCCGCCTCTGTCGTGCAAACCAACTGAGTCTGCAACAGGCTCCTCTCGGTACTGACGGCCTCCAACTCCTGCTGCACGTGGCTACGCACACTCTGCTCAGCCGCCAGATGAGTCTCTACCTCGGTCTTCTCTGCCCGGGTCTCAGCCGTCTCTGTGTGGGCTACCTCAAGCTGTGCCAACAACTGCGCCCATGAGGCCTGCTGACTGGCCACCTCCTTCTCCAACGCTACTCGTGCAGCTTCCTTGACTGCAAACTCCTGCTCTGTACGCCTCAATGTATAATAGGCATCCCGGTAGACCTGCTCGATCTCGCAGACAACTGCCGTCACCCGACTCCCCACAACGAGCTGACGCAGCCTCCAAGCCTGGAGCATCTCCTCTGTCTCCGTAGTCGGCCACCCCTAAGACTCAAAGCAGGTAGCAAAGGCTGTCGGGCAGCCCACCCGCATAAACTGTAAGACCTGCTCTAGCTCCACCACCACCTGCTGCAATGCTTGCGTCTAGGCAGCGGCCACCACCCGCCTACCCTGTCACCACATCAGCCATGTCAGCTAGATAGGTCTCAACATCCTCCCCCGTCTACGCCGAAGGCTGTGAAGTCCCTGGTGGAACGGCCACGACTATATCCTGCTGTGAAGGTACCTCCTCCGCCACCGAAGGTGTACCATCTCCTGGTGCCTGCCCAGCAGAGGTGACCTCCCCCGCCTCATTCCCAACTGTGAGTCCATGTGCCTCCCCTGACGAGTCATCCAAGTCGACTACCTCTGCTCTAGTCTCTCGACACGGTGAGAATACCACAGCTCCCTCCGGCTGTGCCAGTGTCATCTGAAACCGCTGTGTGAGCCAGCTCTGCATAGCCTCGAGGTCAGCATGCATCTCCGTGACCGGGGGATGGTTCGCTGTCGTCGGCTCCTCCAACAAGGAAGCAGAAACAGTCACCAGTGCGTCACTACCCACAACGTCCAACCGTACGTGAGGCTCGGTATCCACCACCTCCGTCAACCCCTACTCCTCAGCGACCACTACCCGATGCGGTGACTCCTCCATCCCTGACTCTACCATGTCCTCCGTAAGTGTCGCCGTGGTTGGGCCCGGTGATACTCCTTGGTGCTCGTGCTGGAGGGGACCAAGTGTAACAGGTGTATGGCTCTGCCCGAAGGCCGGAATACAAGTGCCACCCACTCTAGATGATGGCACGGGCGTGCCCATCGGTAACAGGGGTGGGGCAAACAAGACTCGTACAGGCTCCTTCGTCGCCTGGCTGCTATCGTCCTCCTCATCTTCCGCCTCTGAATCCTCCGCGCTACTGGAATCCCTCCCGCTGTCAGGCTCCCCTGAGGCCGAGGCCCTATCTACCGCCCATTTCCACTTCGCGGAAGAGTGCCCAATGTCCAAGTGTCTCCAATACATTATTGGAGGCTCTCCTGCTATCAACGGTCCCTGCGGCCGTACCTCCAACTCGTCCTCTGGCACTGCTTCCCGCGTGGCCTCCAGGAATAACCCTATAGCGTAGTGAGGCATATAGAATGTGCGATGCTGGAGCGTCAAAAACTCATACATACGTTCTGCCAGTAACGAGGCCCAATCATACACGATGCCATTCATCAGCCCGTTCATCAACATAATCTGAGGGAGGGCAATGTCCGATGCCCTACCCGACCCTGTCAATCTGCTCTTGATGACATCCATAATGCATCTCCAATGGCCCTCCGCAACAAAAGTCTTACAGATTCCGCGACCCTTCGTGGCTCTAGCCACGCTGTCCAACTCTGTTGTCGTCAAGTTCCAGGAGACTAATTTAATCCACCGCTCCTTCTCCTCCCGCGTCATCTTTTTGGCCTTCAAGTCTATTTTCTTGCCCTAGCTACCTGGAATGCCGAATACCCTCGTGAAATCCCTACTTTGAAGGATATAGTAACATCCCTCCGGAGGTATTCAAACGTGTTGGTGCATGTGTGCCTGTCGAAGGTGTCCACCATGAAGCGTAGGGCACCCTCGTACTCCCGGATAGGGAATGTGGGCATCCGAACAGCCCACTCTACTTGTGCCTTACGGAGGTTTTGCTTCACCAGGTCATTGTCGGGGGTGTCCTGCCACCATTTCCGACATTCCGATCCATTCAAGCCTTCAAAAGTAATATTCTGTGGTGTCACTGTGTTTTTCGCACTTATGGCAGCCTGTGGTGCTTTCTATTTTTGCTTTTGTCGGGCGCTGGCATCCATGGTGCCACCTGCAACACGTACTCCTGACGCTAAAATCCTAATATTGCTATCCCTATCCCTCTAGCTGCTACTGGAAGAAGCGTGCAGCTGTTTCTTCCAACTTCTTTTCCCTGCTGAATCCATCAATCTCTGTATAATTGATTGCCTGTTAAAATAAAAATCGTACACCTTCGTAACGGCCCTCTTTTTGTGTATGGTTGCCGCTGTGTGGGCTGCTTCTTCTTTTTCTCCCCTGCGCGCAGCCTGCGTGGTGTCCTTATGTGCTGGTACGGTTTCTCTTGCCTTGCTGTGCGGCGTGCTTTACCCCTTGTTGTGCGTAAACCTTGTTGTGCGGCGTGCTTTATCCCTTGTTGTGCGTGTTGTGTGGTGGTCGGGCTTGTGCGGCATGTGCGGCGTCTTCCTCTTCCCTCGCGTCGCGTGGTGGTCGAGCTATGCGGCGTGTGCGTTTTAGTGTTGCGCGAGGGTTTTATTGCCAAGGTGGGGAGGTGTTTTAATGTTGCACGGCTGTGTGCGGTGACCACCTTTGGTAGCTTCCACCGCTGGTGGCCCCACCGTCGGTGTGACCACCGTACAGTGGCCACTTTCTCTTCTTTTCTTTTTTTATTTTTTAATTTTTTTTTTAATTTTTTAAAAAAATAAATAAATAAATTTAAAAAAAAATTCCAATTTTTAGCGAACTGACTGACTGGAGGGTCCCGGTTCCCTCCGTTCGTGATAGACCTTTAATTTCGACCCGTTGACTGCATCTGGTATCTCCTTCCCGTCCAGCGTCCACAACTTAATCGCCCCGTTCGTATTGACCTCGCGTATCCGGAAGGGCCCTAACCATCAGACTTTGTATTTCCCAGGTTTAATTTCGTTCTTCCCATTGAATTTCAAAACTAGCTGTCCGGGAGAAAACTTCATTCGCCGGAGGTGCTTGTCGTGCTAAACCTTCCATCTTTGCTGGGCTATCTCTATCGCCCACTGAGCCATCATCCTTCATTCGTCCAATTTGTTCAAGGCGTACAGTCTCTCCCTCAGGCTTTCCATGTCTCCAAGTTGATTATCGATGGCGATTCGGAGACTCGGCACCATGAATTCAACTGGCACCACAGCTTGTTGTCCATACATTAGCTGGAAGGGAGTCTGTCCAGTGGTTACCTTGTAAGTTGTTCGGTATGCCCAGAGTACTGATGGTAGGCGTTACTCCCGGTCATCCTTCTCCACTTCGCAAGACTTATATATCACCGACATCATTATTTTATTGGTCGCCTCGGCCTGCCCGTTCGCCCGTGGATAGTAGGGGCTTGATAAGGAGTGGAAGATTTTAAACTCCGTTGTCAACAATCGGATTATGTGATTTACAAAATGGCCTCCTCTGTCACTCGTCAGTTGGATTGGAATCCCATACCGCGTAATGATGTGTTCATAGATGAATTTTGCTATATTGACCGCCGAATTGTCGGGTAAGGCCCGTGCCTCCACCCACTTGGTCAAGTATTATGTTGCCACTACAATGTATCTGCATCATCGGGCTCTACTTGGTTTTAATGGTCCGACGAAATCCAATCCCCATCTCTCAAACAGTTCCTGGGCATTCGATGGGTTGAGGGGCATAAAATCCCTTTTTAATGGTCATCCGGCCTGTTGGCATGTATCACAGCTTGTTACCCACTCCCTAGCGTCATTATGTAGTGTTGGCCACCACAGTCCTGCCAACAGAACTTTCCTTGCCGTGGTTCCTCGCCGTGGTGTCGGGCCCCATGTGTCCACCTGCGGGCCCTTCATGTGCTTCCTTTAAGACGCCCGGAATTTCCTCTTCTAGGACACATTGCCGTAGGATCTGATCGGGCCCCATTTTATACAATAGGCCATTAATGAGTTGGAATGTCCTACTCAGTACCAGTTTCCTTCTTTCTCCTGGTGGCATCTCCCTCGGAAACTGTGATGTCGACAAATATTCCCCCACGCTTACGTACCAGGCGAGGAGAATCGCGATGCGAAATAAGTGAGCGTCTGGAAAATCTTCGTTCACTCCTTCGGCCGGTTCTCCTGACTGAATTCTCGACAGCTGGTCAGCTATCACATGGCTCTTCCCCGGTCTTACTATAATGTTGAATGTAAATTCCTGCAGCAATAGCAACCATCGGCTGATTCGTCCTTGGATAATTGCCTTGTTTACCAGATACATTAAAGCCTGGTGGTCCACAAAAAATGTGAACGGGGTGGTGAGCAAGTAATGTCGAAATTTCTGGACAGAGTACACCATCCCGAGGGCTTCCCTTTCTATGGTGCTATAATTCTTCTCTGCCTTCGATAGGAGTCTGCTTGCAGTAGACCGGGTGATCTAGCCCGTGGTCGCCAACCTACGCCAGTGTGGCCCTTATGGCAAAGTTGGATGCGTCAACGTGTACGTGGAACTCTTTGTCCCAATCAGGATATGTTAGGATTGGCGCACCCATCAACCATGACTTCAGTTCTTGGAAGGCCTCCTCCTGAGCCGTCCCCCATATATACCGTTCACCTTTCCTTGTCAGCTTGTCCAAAGGGCAGGATACTCGAGCAAAATTTTTGATAAATCGCCTGTAATACCCTATGTGTCCTAGGAAGGATTTGACTCCCGTGACATCTGTGGGTGCCTCCATTTCTACTATCACCCGAATCTTGTCTGGGTTAGTCTTGAGTCCAGCCTTACACACTATGTGTTCTAACAGCTTCCCTTGAGGCACCATGAATCTGCATTTTTTGGGGTTGAGTGCTAGGCGAGCTCACCTGCATCTCTCCATGCATTCGACAAGTGCGGCCAGATGTGTATCTTGGTTGTTGTAGATGGACCAGTCGTCCAGGGACGCCCTGAAGTTCCCTACTGACATCTTTTCAAATATGTGAAGGATTATCCGTTGAAAGGTCGCTGGTGCGTTGCACAATCCAAACGGCATTCGAATATACGCATACACGCCATCCTCCACTATGAAGGTGGTTTTTAATTTGTCTTCTTCGGCGATGGATATCTGGTTATACCCAAAAAATCCATCCATGAATGAATAAATTTCATGACTGGCCACTTCTTCCAAGATGCTATCCGTGAATGGTGTTGGAAACGGGTCTTTTATGGTGACCGCGTTAAGGCATCTGAAATCCACGTAGATTCGTATCTGGTTTGCCTCTTTTTTAAGGGATATCACTATGGGCGATACCCACTCACTGGTCTGCACTTTAAAAATAATCCCGGCTTCGAGCATACGTTCAATTTCATCATTCACTCTTGCCGCATAGTTTTTATTCATTCTGTATGGCCTCTTTCGTACAGGTACGGCCCCAGGTACGAGTGAAATTTTGTGTATGCACAGTTCTGGCGGCACCCCTTTGAGGTCCTTATACGTCCAAGCAAATACATCCTTGTATTCCATGAATATTTTAAACGCAACGACTTTCAGGACTGGGTTCCAGTCGTCGCCAACCAGGATGTTTCTTGGCTCTGCTTTCGTGCCGAGGTTTGTAGGTTGTACCGATTCTTTGTACCGGATTGGTTTTGTCATGTCAAACCTGTGTGCTGGTACTTCGTTGACTGGGGCATCCCCTTCGGTTTATTCCCCGTACGCTGGCGGAAATTCGTTCTCGTCCCGATCCTTGTCAACTTGCAACATGTTACACCCATACAGCAGCTCGTAGTCCTCCATTTGCCAGTGGAAGAGCCCATTAAGGGAATCGGTCTCGTCCTCAGAATATCCTTGGATTCCGAGAACGCCTTCCTCGTTCGGTTCCCTCCCGTACTTTCCTCTGTCAACTCCGCCTTCACCGTCTGATTCCGACTCTAACGCGAGTTCTTCACTCACAAGTTGTGCCTTCAGGTCGATAATAAATTTTCTCCCCACTTTCTCCATTGACAACATGTTACGTTTCCAGTTATGATTCACTCTGGCTACCACCAACCACCCTCTGCCTAGAATGGCGTCGTATCCTTTCTTGGCTAGCAGGATCACCACAAAGTCGAGGACAAATGGTTGTGTCCCAATGGTCACTTGTTGCGCCATGAGCGTTCCAAGAGGTTTGATACCATGGGTGCTCCTTTGTGCCAACATTTTCTTAGCCACTTCCACCTTGGCCTCCAGCACCCGTTGCTTCTCCGTGCGAGGGTCCGAGTATGTGGCCTTCTTTGCCTCCGACCGTGTGATTGCCAATACCCGTTCCTCCGTCCTGTCGATGTTGAGCAGGTTTACTCTAGACTTTGGGCACGTTCCATCATCGTGGTCTCCAGGCCCACACCATTTACATAATTTTTGTGGAGTTTCTTCTGAGGTGCATTCTCTAGCAAAGTGGCCCCATTGATTGCAAGCTCGGCACTGGATCATTGGTTGTCCCTTTGCATCATATTGGATTCGGCTCCTATTATTATTATTGGTCCTCCCCCCTCGCCGGTTGTTCCGATATCCGCCAGATGATACATTATTGTTGGCGGTTTGCGAAGTTCCGACGGCCGGCTGCTCTTGCGTGAAGAGAACTTGTTGGTTCCTGGTTTTCATATTGTAGGGACATTCCTTTGTCAAATGTCCCGCAATCTGGCAAATGTCGCAGAAAGCCTTCTTGGGACAAGACCCCTTGGTGTGTCCGTCACTCCTACAGTCGGTACACCACACTTCATTTTCTTCCGTCTTACTTGTACTCCCTTTCATGGCTTTGAATTGTTTCAGCATTCGTTCCATGTCCTTTTGGAGCGCGTGTACCTTTTTACTCGATTCGCCACCGCTACTGCTTTCCCCGTCAGAATCTTCATCATCGTCAGATGAATATTTATTACTTTTCTTCTTCCTTGATGTTTTGTATTCGCTCTCTAGGTCCATTGCCCTGTTATAGGCGTCGTCATATGACGTCGGGGGTACAATCTTCATTTTTTTCCGTACGGAGGATTTCAATCCTTCCACGAACCATCGTTTTTTCAAGCCCTCAACCGGTTGGCTTTCCATTTTACCCAACAATTCCTTCAATCTCCTGCTGTATGCCCGTACTGTCTCCTTGGTACCTTGTTTGGTACTGTATATCTCTGTTACAATTTCGTTGTCATCACGGAGCAACCGAAACTCCTCCGTGAATTCCTTCTGTAGGTTGGCCCACGTGGCCACTTTTTGCTTATCTATATCGGAGTACCAATCTATGGCAACTCCACGTAACGTGGCTGGGAACTGCTGTACCCAGTCATTCTAGTCTGTCACTCCGTTGGCAGACCAAATGGTTTCACATGTACGGCAGTGTTGTAAGGGGTCTTCCTTGCCATCCCCTATGAACTTTGGCAATTTTTGTTTACTCGCCATCCTTGGTCGTCTTCCTGGGGGCAGTTGTGTCTATGTCTGTGGCCCTGTGCTCCTTCCTCCGATGGCGTTGGTGGTGTGTCCTGCGTGGATGACTAGAGGTACGGTGTTTTGCCTATCGTGTGTGGCACCTACACCCGTACGGTTGCCCTCTCCTTCGCTCTCACACGCGCCCACTCCTACTTCCCGTTGGTGATCTTCACTCCGTGGCATAAGGGATAAGTTTCTAAACTGATCCCGAGTCTCCTCAACTAGATTTTGTCGTAACCTTGTTTCTTCCAGAAACTCTTCGTGGCTCCACGTCCTTCGATGATCTGGCGACGCGTAGAAATTTCCATCGGCCTCTGCACCCTCCGTGACACCTCCTTGGTTCCCCTTGGGCCCCCCTTCGGCAGGTCATCCTTCGGCAAGTTGCCTCAGCCTCCGTCTGCATTCTACTTGCTGCTCCAGAATCAAGGCCCTCTGCACGGCCTCCCACTCGTTCGTTTCTGGTTTTTTATTTCTATCCTTGTTCAATAGGTTTGGCATTAATTGTCGCACATTCCCATAACTCACAATTCATAAATCAAAATATGTCTTTTATTAATTCATCTGCTCAAATACAACTCGTGTCAATGACACTTTTATTTGAAAATAAGAAGTTTAAGGTTCAATTCCCTCATGGCCTGGCGCCATCTTGTTCCGTTTCCCGTCAGCTGTTCTCTTCGTAGCGTTGCAAGATTTGTTGTCGTCGCTCTTCCTGGGCAATCTCCTCCAGGCGGGCCTATTGTGCCAGCGATGCCTGTGCAAGCAGCCGGGGGAGGTGGTTCATCAACCGGTTTACTGTCGGGCTAACCTCCAGCGCTATCCACACGACACTTGGTGGGATTTCTGCCTCTGCCACCTCTCGTCGAACGTAGGTCTGAATGGCTACCTAGAGCAAAATTGAAAATTCTCGCGCTGTCGTGTCTTCTCCTGTGTAAAGTTCTATTAGGGCGTCGTCGGCCTCTGGGTTTATTTCACCAACAGGTAGGCCCATTGTGTCTGTGCTCCATCCGTGTCTTCCGTTCCCGAGTACGTCTAGGTAACAACGCCAAATGTTTGCCCTCTCGGGTGAATATCTTAAGGCATAAAGAACATAATGCAGAACAATGCTGTAAATATCAGACAAAGTATATCAGATGTTCTATTCATAATAAGTGTATTTTACAAGTTACATTCCGAAGTATAAAAAGGTATCGAGGGGTTGCGAGAGCCAACCGTCGCACCGCAACTACCACCCCTCGGTTGCCAACTAACCAAAACCATTACACATAATTAACTAATGTTATTCCCGTGTACAATAATGCCACCAACAGGATCCTCCTATGTCATGAAGAAACTAGAACACTTATTCGAGTTCCATAACAAAAACCTTGAGTTCCAATAGGTCTTCCATTGGTCTTAAAGACTATAACCTTCAAAATGCAACATAAATCAGATCATATATAGGCTGAAAACAAGTTACAATAACCACAAAAGACCTAGACGATCACCCAGATCAAAATTATGGTGGTTGAAATGATTGTTCCCATTTATTGAAATCTTCTAGCCACATCGTCAAGCTATGAGAGTTCCTCAAAATGTGCACACTTGCAACTTGCCATTACAGATAACAGCGGTTCTAGGTCTAATATTTCCAAAACCAGCAATGTGACAATTGTACAACAGCTGCAAAATTGAAATTTCCTGACAAAAATAAAAAATGTGAGCAATATAGGGTTTGAGAATACCCATACAAGAACTGAAAATACTTCATTAGCAACCACAAACTGAAAATTCCTCCTTCTTGTGACTTCAAAGTTAAAACACCTGCAACAGCATTTGTATGAGTGCAACCGAAGCAATGTGGTGGCTAATAATGGTTGTGACAGCAGCATCAAGGCTGGAAATTAGATTCATAGCTATCCCAATTGTGTTCCCCCTATTAGTTGATGGTAGGATGCTATCGCCACTTGCTTCCTTCAACCCTTGTTGGTGATCCTTTGCATAAATATCCAAAATTGAAATTACTCCACCAGGCTCATGCTGTACTACTATGATATTCATGTAAAACTATCTTTGAGATCATTTCGTACTCCCAACTTTCTCAATAGGAAGAACGTATCCAATGCAATTCCTCCTTAACTCTTGATGGTAATCTTTACTCGAAGGCAAACTTGGAAGTGCAAAATCAACTACCACGCGAAGTTAATCCCAAGTACTCCAAACACCATCATAAGAAGATCTCTCACCTATAGATGTAATCATGGTTTGATGCTCCATCCTCTTAGCCATGACAGCCTTTAGAGCTCCCTCTTCTAATAACATGAAGCACTACCTCTTTTCCTCTGATTTGCATTTCAACTCGATTGCTTGATACTTGAGGGTGAACTCTCCACGCGAAAACAGCCAATACACACCCAAAACCATGGTCGTTTCTCCCAATCCTGTAACATATAATTCATCACGCACTCCATGCCTCCCCAATGTGATGTCAAGCTATTGTATCTTCTTAGTACAAGTAATGGTGAAACCATCTACAACTATGACATAGAACCACTCAAAAATTTATGTGCCTAGTCCTCTCTTAGAAACCAAATCCTCATAAATTAATTAAGAGTGGTTACACTATCAATCAACACTATAATGCTTTGCCCAAGAAATCTCCCACTAACTGAAAGGATGGTACTTAGGTGCAACTAAAAGTGAAGCAAGGGTACCCTCCCAAGTCTTTTCCTCTTGTACTTTTCTTTCAATCAATGATTCCAGAGCCTATTTTCTAACTCTTCAGCCAGAAGCACCTCCATGTAATGTCCTTGTCGACTGCCAAGGCATTGAAGACCTGGTCCCCTTGACTCCTTGCAGGAAAAACACATTTCCTTTCCTCCTAGGCTCATTTTTGGTGTCTTCATCTTTGTTGATATTCTTGGAAAAATTATTCAGATGAAAAACTTCCTTCACCAATGATTTCTTCAATGGTGCTAAAAGTGGTTCCTTATACTGAAATTTATTATTAGCAATTGAAGTCTCCAAGTTCAATGCTCTTCGATGGCTTCAAGTAAGGATACAAAATCAAAAGCCCTAACAAAACCCTTGAGAGGTTTAGTTAGTCCTTCTATAAATAACATTTTCTGTCACAACCAATACCATCACAAGTAATCTATAAAATTCACCTCCATAATTTTCCACTCTTCCATGTTGCTTCAATTGTGCTAGCTCTCTAAAACAAACTTCTAGGTACTTCCTATCAAATCTCTTTATTAACCTATAACTGAATTCTTCTAAAGTGATGATGTAGCTATGCCCTTGTACAACTATGTCATGATAATACCACTCATGAGCTACACCCTCTAAATGAAGGGTAGCAAACTTAATTGCGTCCTCTTCATACATAGGATTTAATAAAAAATATGTATCCAACTTCTGCAATCAAACCTTAGCTGAACATTTGTTTGACCCATTATATATAGAAGTATGGTAATCTTACCCAATCAATATTGTATGTCCTTTTGAAATTTATCATGATGATATCTTCATCTTCTGTGTCCACTCTTTGTCCTTAAATCATAGAACTCAGCAAAGGATAGATCATTAAGGATTGCTTAACTTGGAGCATTATATTCTTCATGATACCATGCCATATCATCTTCCATTATGAATTAGCTTAAATGTAGTATAGTGATTCAACTCCCTCAAAGTTCGAGCTATATCTGGCATGGACTGTTAGATTCTGCAAGAAAAGAGAATCGATCCAAAATCTGATGTTGATCGTAGATCACATGCAACTCCAATCGATAGATGATCAAAGATCAAAAATAGAAGAATGAAGAGAAGTCTGAAATGAGAGAAAAATAGAGGCCATGCAAGAGAAATTTGAGAATACTCTCATTGAGCTATCACTAAACTAGAGAAGGTGAGAGGAGAGTGTTGCAGATATATACAAAATGGGGCATATACATTCAAGAGGTGCATTAATTCCTACTTCCCATAAAATATGGGAGGTTTTATCTACTTGGTAAATGCCAAAACATGTGGCATAATCTCCTTAGATGAAGACAGAAAGGGAGTTATGAAAGATGGGACATAAAGCCAAATGAGGGTGAGAAACCCAACTACACCATAACCTAATTAGGTAAGGACAGAATAGTGGTTATGAGAGGTGGCACAACAAGCCAAAAGAGGGTGTGTACCTCAACTACCCATGTGTGGGAGAGTGTGACACATGTAGTTGATGTATTTCGCCACATGTACTCATATTAACCACTCCTAATAAACCTAAGAAAGCTTAAACAATATGTGAAGGGGAAAACAAATACCCCCTAACATAAGGAAATAAAAAACCTACACTAACATGCCCTCTCTCATGGAAATTTGGATCTCCTTGGCTGACTCCTTGTTACTTTGACTGATAATTTCCTAGAAGCTTGTTTGTTCTCTCCTATCTCAACCACCCTTGATTTCCACTTTTCTTCTCTCCCTCTATGATATCTAAATTCTCTTGTCACTTCTATTCATCAAAAGATTAGTTCTTCTCCATATAGATTAACAAGATTAATGCTCTAGTACCATTGTCATGTCCCCAACTAAGAATTTTGTCAATTTTCTTTGTTTTGTTTTTTTGGTAAGTTTCTAACTTTTTGAAACAAAACACAAATTGGAACGACATAATTATAGTGTTCCACGGGGATGCGTCCCCCCCCTTTTTGGGCGCGTCCCCCCGTCAAGGACGTCTTGAGGACGGAGGGACAGGGACGCGACGTCCCCCGCCGTCCCACCACCGCCACCCAATCGCCACCGGGATGTGGAGACGTCTCCGCGTCTCCTAGGGAGACGTGGAGACGTGGAGACGTCTCCTCGGAGACATCTGGGCGTCTCCCGCGTTCCCACGCCTAAATAAACCAAAAAAGCCATTTTTTAGAAAACATGTGCCTTTTGGGGGGGTTAAGGGGTAACCCTAATTAGACATGGGCCCCACCCAACCCCCCAAAATAACACAAAAGCATGTTTCTTTTAGATTTAACTCTCATTTTGGAAAACTGATTTTTTTTCCAGCAAGCTGAAGAGGAAAAACTTGAAGAAGACTGATTGAAGGGGTGAAAAAGCTGATTGCAAGCGTGATAGGAGCTAGAAGAAGCAAGAAGAAGAGGAAGAAGAAGATTCTTCTACATTTTGGAGAGATTTTTTAAGCACAAGGTAGGGTTTTTCAACTTTTTCTTGCTTTTTTTTGTTTTATTTTCTGATTTTCATTGTTCTATGTCATTTTTGGATTTTTTTTCCCTATTCATCTCAAGACTCAAAATGAGATTTTATGTTGAATCTTGAGGGCAAAATGATTTTGCCCTCAAGATTCAACATCAAATCTCATTTTGAAATGAATAGGAAAAAAATTTAAAAATATATTGTTAAACTAGGCTGATTTTATTTTTATTTTTATTTTGTGAAATGCAATGTCAATTTCACAATGAGCTCCCAAGGCATGAGTGAAGATGACATGGAAATCCATTCTCATAGTGAGAATGATTCAGAATATGAACCTGAAAATGAGGGGGGTGACCATGGGGCTGATCCTGGAGCCCAATCTAGTTCTATGGCAAGTGCACCAACTAGTACAGGTTGCCCTTTAGAGTTGTTGGCACCATATGCTAGGGGTCATTTTGATCCTAAGTCTCCTCTAAAACAGTTTGCTTCACGAATATCAGTACAAGGCACATCACATTCAAGTGGGGGAACAAGGAAGTGGAAGTGCAATATTTGTGACACAGAATGGTTCGATAGCATTAGTAGGGTGAATGCACACTTTCTGTTTTGGAGAGGAAAAGGCGTGAAACATTGTAAGTTTTTGGAGGAAGCCAAAAATATACAGTACAGAATTGAGTTTAACAGGCTTTGGGGGGTTCCAGATGACACAAATATTTCAATGCCTACTACTTTGTCTGCTAGGGCAGCACTTCAAGGCAACTAGAATGTGCCACATACTTCTCATGCTTTGCAGATGGGAGGAATGATGTTTGGATCTCCATCCACTTCCACTTCTACTGCCACCAGGGCTGGGAAACGTAAGTTGTAGACACCACAGAGCAACCCCATTGCTGATATGTTTAATGTGCAGCTGAGAGATGAGATAGATGAATCCATTGGCAAGTTCTTCTTTGCCAATGGCATTCCATTTCATGTTACACGGTCTCCTTATTATAGGGAGATGATGGCTATGGTGGCCAAGGGAGGACCATCTTATGTGCCACCAGGGGAGACGAAAATGAGGACCTCGATCTTGGATAAATGCTATTCCAAGATCAATATTTTGATGGAGAAGATGAAGGCATGTTGGGTGGCATCGGGGTGCAACATAGTTAAGGATGGGTGGACGGACATTAGCCATCGTCCACTCATCAACGTCATGGTCACATGTGCAGAGGGCCCATACTTCCTTAGAGCAGTTGATTGTACAGGGCATCGTAAAGATGTTGATTTCCAGTTTCAGGTCCTCAGGGAGGCTATTGAGGAGGTTGGGCCACAAAATGTGGTCCAAGTAGTGACAGATGCAGCCCATGTGTGTAGAGCAGTAGGGAGACTCAGTGAGCCAGCCTATAGACACATTTGGTGGACCCCATGTTGTGTGCATGCCATGAACAATGCACTCAAGGACATGGGGAAGATAGACTGGATTAGAGGAGTGGTCACCGATGTGAGAGATGTGCAGATGTTTATCTGCAACCACCACACTTCACATGCACTCTTCAGGACCTTCGCGATGCATCCTATTTCATTCTCTTGGAGAGAATGATTGAGTTGCAAGAGGCATTGCAACTCATGGTTATGACTAATGAGTGGAATAGGTGGGTTGAGGCCAAGACAGAGCAGGGGAGAAGGGTGAAGGAGATAGTGAAGAGTGATGTGTTTTGGACTGATGCGAAATACATTGTCTCTATCATTTCTCCAGTATTCCAGGTGATCAGATATGGGGATGAGGATGCACCTAACCTTGGAGAGGTGTATGAGTGCATTGACTCTATGCTTGACCAGATGAGGGCTGTTGTGCGAGTGAAGGACCCCTCTTTAGCATTCTACAATGAGCAAATCCAACCTATCATTCAGCGTAGATGGGACAAGTTGAACACTCCTTTGCACATGGCTGCCTTTGCCTTGAATCCTAAGTGGTACAAGGCTAGACCGGGTAGACTGACACCGATTCAGGATGATGAGGTGAAGGTGGGTTTCTTTAGGTGCATAGAGAAGATGTTTGATTCCAGAGATGCCGGCACAATGCGCACTGAGTGGGGAAGATTTGCCACTCTTAGAGGTTATTCAGATGCGGCAAAGATGGATATAGACAGCATGGCACAGGAGGACTCACTTTTATGGTGGAATTGTCATGGCCCGAAATCTTTGACCACCACTCTAGCCATCAGTCTGCTATCCCAGGTTTCCAGTTCTTCAGCTGCTGAGAGGAACTGGTCTATATATAGCTTCATCCACTCTCTTAAGAGGAACAGACTTACCTCTAAGAGAGCAAAGAAGCTTGTGGTTGTACACAGTGCTTTGTGTCTCATGGACCGCAAGACACTTGTGTACAAGGAGAGTCCAGCAGCACGATGGGATGTAGAGCCAGAGGAGCCTTCACAGAATGATGAGGATGATCCTACCACTTCAGATGTAGGGCTAGTTGGTGTGAGCTTGAGGGACCTTGATCCTCAGAAGTCCAGCAGTTCCAGTGAGGAGGAGTTCGCAGATGATTAGAGGCCTCCATTAGCTACATTTTGAGTTTTCAGTTTTGTCATTTTGTATTTGACTCTAGTCTCTTTTGTAATGCTATTGCTACACGTATTTGTATTTGGCTACTCATTGTAATGATGAATCATGTAATCATCTTTATTATTATAGACTTTGCAATAGCATCAGATATTCATATTTTCGTTTTCCTTTTTCGATATTCATATGATAGAAATGAGAAATCTCCAATTTGACAATTTCATTTGTCAAATTTTATTTACTTTTAGCAAATTAGTTACGTATTACTAATCTAAGTAATCTTGGTATTTCCTATAGTTTCATTTGAAAATTTGAAAATTTGAAATCTAATTCTTATACTGTTATACTGTTATACATCTTTTCAAAACTAGTTTTTCAAATACTATATGTATATGTATAAGTATATGAGCACCACCACCACCCCGCCGCCGTCCCCCCGCCGTCCCCAAATTTAGACCCTTGGTCCCCCCCATCCCGGAGACGCGTCCCCCCGTCCCCAATGCCCGTGGAACACTGCATAATTACAATGAAACCAATCGCTGGAAACTTGTTGTCAAACCTTCTATGTCTTAAAAACAACTTCAAATTCACCCCAAACTAGCAAAATTCATTTATAGATCATAAATAGCTCAAATGAAAGTATTGGTTTTGGTCTCATATGAGACATATAACCAACTTAACTCCCACTTATATGCAATTACACTCAGATCTGAGTAGTCCATGCTCAAAAATTTCAAATAGAAGTGCTGATATGACTAAAAATAAATAAATTAAACCTCAAATGCCAACAGACAATCAAGAATGGAGCTCTAGGGTATTATACTTGCATGGATCTGAATTAAGCACCAATTTATCACCTTCAAAATGCCTTCATTAAATTTACAAAATGTTGGAGCAACTTACAATAACTGATACGAACAACTTTCAAACTGCCAATAATTGGATGTGAACTGAAAATAATGAATGTACAGTTATAGGAGCCCTATAAGGTGAAACTGAATATTAGGCAAGTTTAGAGGCTGGATATGGCTGTATAAGTGTTGTAGCAGCAACAATGGCAAGGCAAATGACCTAGGGAGGTCACATAGCAGCTGGGAACAGTCAATTAGAGGTTGCAGAGCAGTTCCTGAGCTTCCAAAATGCTAATAACAGTCAATAAAATGTCTACAAACAACATAAGATGCTAATGCCGCTTGCCGAAAGTATTGCTGAAACTCCAATGCTGGTACACCAAATATGGCCTAGAAATTGATAAAAACATCAATAGTTAAGTTAGATGTGCCCTCCCAAGCAATAACATTGCAAAGGAAAGTGGCTGGAAATGTTGTTGTGACAATAAATGATGACAAACCTCTTTGGAAACCCAACAATGCAATGGTGTTGTCACTAGATCTATGAAATGTCCAACATATGATGATGGATTAGCCTCCTAATGTTAGCATAAACAAGTTGATGCTTGTATATATTGGTTGCTACATTAATGATGAGGAATACTGAATTATTCCCCAAAAATGCTAATTTCATTGTAGCAACAACAAAAAGTGTCCAAAACCCTCAAAATTTTGAAATCCACAATGAAGCCCTCTAATTCACAAACCTCAAATTCAAAAGTAATCTAATGAGCACACATGCAACTTCCAGATGGAATTGCTGAAATTGGCAATGGCTGTTTTTGTCCCCAAATCCAATTGTGAAAGTCCTAGAGGGCTTTCATCCTCCAAGATCCTTACATCAACCAAGGGTCTTCATCCTCAAAAGTAAACTTGAACACAAAGTTCAAATTCTCAAAATTGAATGGCAAAATGATAACAAGACTAAGTTATACAACACTAAAGTTGAGACCTCCTTTTGTAGTTCTCCAATTCAGTCCTTGGGACCAATTTCCTTAAGTATTAATAAATATTTTTTGTTTCTTTTATTTTAATTATTTAAATACTTTTTTTATTTTATCAATATAAAAAAACACTGTATTTTAATAATATCATTATATAGGTTGCCCCTAACTTAAAAATTACCATGCACAGTTTAAAATAATATTAAAAATGATTTTCTTTGCTTCACCCTTTCGCTCATGAGAAATAGGGATGGACTACAGGTCTTCTCTTCATGGCTCTATTACCAAAATGGAGCCTGACGTAGCATTCTAGTTTTCAATTAGTCATACACAGACAAAATAATGTGTGATCAGAGCAAGAAATCTGCCCTCCTCTCTCTAAGTTTTGTCTTGTTTCTTATGTGTTGCATCTGCAAATTTGTCATCGTGTGGTTGCATGGGTGCTTATTAGAAACTTAGTAATTGCATTATCAATTTTCACCTATGTAGTGGTGTCACTGTTTATGTACCTTTTGGAAAGTTAAGAAGCCTTATTGCCTGGAAACATTTTATAGTTGCAATATAGTACAAAGCTCATCAAGTAACATGGTAAAATGGCCAGTTGATTTCCCGTGATGCATGGCAACACTTTGGCGAAGCTTGCATTCCTCTTCTACACTTATAAGGTACGAAATTGTGAATTGGATTCTACCAATTCTCAGTGTCTCTGTACCACAGTAACTATATTTCAAGTTCTTGGGTATGCCAGATGAATAGATAATCAGGAAATTAGGCACCTTGCTGAAGACACTAGTTCTGTCTTTTAATTAAGGACCTGTATCCACAAGTAAGAAGTTAGGAGTTATATTATCATATAAATTGCAGCCATGTATTCTTTTGTTTTTGTGGCTACAATATACATTGTAGACATCTTTTTCTTCTGACTACCTAAATAAGTGAGTAACAAGTTTTATAGCGGATAGCAAGTTTTTCAAAATTTCTTCTTACTCACATAACGTCCTTGTCCAAAAGTAAACTACTCATTCAATCTTCCATTAAGACAAAAGAATATTTTACCACGTTTATTATTTTCTTTTTATTTTGAAAAATTCTGATAAATCTTTGTCAGTAATCTCTTCGGGAATCTGTTTAACAACCAGAGATATTAGAAATTTTGGGACTCTAGTCAATTTCATTAAAAACAATGCTCTCAAAGCAAATCCTCTTCGTAGTAAGGACAATAAGAAGTACCCGTAGTGCTCTATCTTGGGCGAGGTTACAGGCTAACTTTAACTCCAGGTGGAGTCAGCGAGAATAATGTTCTTAAGATTTATAAACATAATTTACACTCTCTACACCCCAAGACTTGATTTCAGACCCGGATATGCCGACTAGACTTGCAAAATGCCTTATTCCAATGAAGAAAATTCGCGCTTAAGATCAGCCTTTCCGAGTTCCCAACACTATTACACCACAACCCTTTGAACCGTAACCATAGATGTTTGCAAAGTGATTTCTAGCTCAATTGCATGAGCTTTTCTGCTCATTGTCCATGATTGGGTGACACTTCAGCAAATTTTTAGAATGGGTACAAGTATCATACAGCCTGGATGGGCTCATTATTGAATTCGATTGCTATATATGTTACAACTGCAAAAAAACACATTCATGCATTCTTGATTGGACACAATATTGGCATTGACTTGGTCTCTTTCTGAAAGGTGCTACTTCGTATGTAGAGAATCCTGCTTCTGAATTCAGTGATCTACATACTATTAACAGATTAAATTTAAACGGGTATCTCACTATTGCGTAAGTCGGACAGTTAATACTTTACCTGCCATTGATCGAGTAGAAATTAGGCTTGCGCAGGTGTGCAGTTTGATGGTTGGTTGCAAAACCGACCTAGCCAGAGCTCCCCCCACCATGGCCACTGACAGCAGACTGGGCTACCACTCAAAATGTAGAGGCATTGTTTTCTATTTAACTTTAGTGTTGTATAGCTTTGATGGGAGCAAACACCGTTTACATAAACACCGATCTAATTAAGTAAATAGAGCATTAAAACTGCTTACATTGTTATTAGTCCCGCCTATCTATAGGCGGAGACTAATGTTTTCGTTTCCATCGCTTTTTCAATTTACTTTGCTCCGAAAACCGTGTCATACATCTATCCTATAGTTTATCCTATAGTTTATCCTATAGTTGACTTAATTTATTTAATAATATCATTTTTCTCATATTTTTTAGATTTTACTCATTGGCTAGTGTACTTTTTCCCGAGGTTTTTGTTTTTTTCTTTAAAATATAAATAGAAGTAAAATATATGACCAATCAAATGTCAAGCAGGGAAAAAATTAAAATGATTTTCCAATGTCAGTCATGATTTTTATTTTATGATTGTACCAAAAAGAGTTTAATGATTTATGGCATACATTACAAGTTGATCCAATTATTTAATTTTAATATGAAAGATTTTTATTTTTATTTTTTTAAGATACAGACCTTAAAAAATCTCATATAGCTCACACACTTATTTTTTAAAATTTGTAAAAGATTAATATGTTTGAGTGAGCAAATGAACTTTAAATAAAAAATTCCTATAAAATATTGATTATAAAATTAAAAAAATTTAATGTTAAATTTTTTTAAAATAATATTTAACATTATTTTTTATATCAAAAGATAATTAAAAAATATCAAAAGATAATTAAAAAATTATATAACCAAAACTAATTTCTTAAAACTATTTAAATATGCTTTTTTGTATTTTTTGTTTTTACTGTGATTTTTTTTTAATATTTTTTTGTATTTTTAGTTTTTTATTGTGATTTTATTTGTAATTTTAAATGTAAAATAAGTTCTTGAATCTAATAAAAAGTCAAAGAAAGAGACTATTTCGAACAATCAATAAAAAAATAAAATGAGAGTCTATAGTCAAATACAATCAGATAACAATTACACCCCAACATAGTGAGTAATCATAATAGAAACATATAAATACATTGAAAAATGATAGATTATATCAACTCAAAAAATCAATGAAAGCTAGATTATATCAACTCAAAAAATCAAAGAAAGATACTCGCCTTCAAACATAAAAAAAATTTAACAATCAAACAATCAAATTACAATTAATAGTCAAACAAATATTAGCAATTACACCTTTTACAATGTAGTCATTAATTTTTTAAATCACATAAAATACATGAATTAATGATAGATAAAATCTATAAAAAATAAAAGAGAAAATGTATAAAGACCTTTGGACATATTGTAAGGGAATATAATCCAATGTTGAATGTCAATAATTTTATTTTATTTTATGTTACAAAAGTAATCAAATACGATATATTTTATTTTGAACCCTAAAGAAACCCCTTCCAAAAATAGATTTGTTATCCATTACTCCTGTAAACATGTCTTTGATGAGAAAAAAATCCCAATGAGTAATTCAATCACCAAAAGAGTTTAGGATTAGTTGGTAATCCTGATTAACTAACTAAATACTTAATGAAATTAAAACCTCCATGATAGAATTTCCAAGCCTAGAAGACACGACGTCTCATTCAAATCATTATAAAATTCTTGAAGAGGATAAATCCATTTGTATATAATGTCATGAAAGCTTCTCCAAATTATTATTTTTAATTACAACCATCGAAGTATAAACTAGAACTTGAAACAAAAATCATGTACAACATATAATTTTTTACAAAAAATTGTATTTATAATCACTGGCTATAATCCCAAACAAAACATATACCACTAAATCCAAAAGTCCTAAGACAAAAATCAGTTAAACAAAGCAGAAATTGGAGACACAACTCATTCTGATCAAAGCTCCTCAAGCTCAAAACTTTGATTATTTTTTCCCTTGTATTTGCTGCAGACTCTCCCTTTCTCATAACTCTTAGAAATTGAGTCCTTCACTACTTTTCCTATTTTCTTCCTAAAAAAACAAACCTAATATCTTACCAACACAATTATACAAGACTTATTCACCAGTACCACTTCATTGTTACTACCATGTATTATCTTAACTAGCTACAAATATAGAAGGGTAATTTTGTGTTTATAGATGTTGTTTCCCAAATCTCTATTTTAGCAATTAACACAAGAAATATTATTGGCCTAGAAGAACACGGTACATGTGCAGTAACTACGAACAATTTACATGAAATGTTCTTTTGAATACATGATGTATCCATGTTGTTTTATCCTCTCTATTGTTACAAGTTTTCTTCGTATACAGCTGCAATGCAAACTTAACCATTAAGTTCTACACTTTCATAGTATATACAAACTTAACCATTAAACTCTAAATCATGAAAAAGTTTGAGTAATTTTAATTCGGCTATGTCTTTACAGTATAGTTAACTATCTCTCACAACAAACATTCGATATTATGCATAGTTTTTGTAAATGCAAATTTTGTGCAATGTTCAGTTACATTCAGAACATGCATAGTATTAGACACCATACTTTCCAAACTATAAATTTAAAAATTTATCATATATAATATTATTTATTATATACATTTTTTACATGCTCAAAGTAACTTTATACTACTTAATTGTTCTTGCTAGCATGTTTTTAGCTAAAGGCAGGGACTCATGTTGTCTCACAGCTCTTGTTATTATTAGTTGTTGTTAAAGAAATACTAAGCATCATCTAGTGTATTTTTAGGAGAAGAAGAAGATGACAATTTTAATTTGTACTAGACTAAACATGGTTTATGGGACAGCATGTTCAATCAAATCAATTTCTCCATTTCATATGCAATTTGATGATGAGGGCCTCAATTTCTTGATGTACTCCTCACGGAATAAATTATACCACGAGCTAGTGGTTAAGATATTAACAAACTTATGCATGTTGTCCTTAAAGGCCTCACATACTAAAATAAAATGCTTTCCAGTCTCCACTTTTTCAGAAGTACAAAAAAGTGCACATTCTTTCTTTCCAAGCCTCTTTTGGCATTTTCCAACATCAAGTCTCACAACTGAGTTGATGAGAGTTAGTTCTAAGCTGAGCAATAGGAATCTAATCTCTCCATGAGATATTGGCCCCTATGTAAGCTTTTTGTAGCTGATCACACATGGGATTGAACTCATTGACATATTATTTTTTCTTTCTTCCTAGCCCTATATCGCAAATACTCTTGTAGAACTTATCCATCACGAAAGTCTTTATCTCTTTGTTATTTGTGGGGCACATATTCAAATAAATGTTCCATTTACTCATCCATTTGATGTTTTGTTGCATCCAAGTCTTCTTTCTTTTGCACAACATGTCATTAAAGACAATCTTAGGCCATCTACCTTCCTTCATTTGCTCGGTTATTTTTAGATAGCATATCAAGCACACCATAGTCATTGCTTAGCTCCTATTTCACTTAGCATGATATCATAGGGAACTATACTTTTAATTTTGAACTTGCTTGTGGTCAAATGTTTTTGAATTTTCTCAATTTGCTTCCATTATGAGACTAGGTATTGTTGGGCCATAATTCACATCCATATAGAACAACTAGTGGCACTAAGAGCCCAGAAAGAGTTTGGATAGTTTTCCAATCCCATAACTCTACCTCTTTATATCTATTTTGAAAAGCATAAATTCCTTTTCAGCCTCCTAAAGTTCTTTTCTTTCTGCAACCTTCCCAACTTATATTTTTGTTGAAGTCAATTTTGAGATATTTGTAATTTGTAACTTCTTCAAGAATACTGCCTTCAAAGTAAAACTTATGTTGATTTTATTTTCTTCTATTAGAGAAAGTCATAGCTTTCATCTTGTTCATATTAACTTGCATCCCCACCATGCTACAAAAATGTTCAAGGGCAAATAAATGCTCTTGCAAACCAAGAGTCGATTTAGCAATCAAAATGAGATCATTTGCATAAAGAAGTAGCCTTATCACAAACTCTCTCAATTGAATACCCTCACCATTTTGCAAGTTTAACCACTCTTAAAGCTTGTCAATATATAGGACAAATAGGGTAGGAGATAGGGGGCACCCTTGTTTGACCCCAATATCACTCCTAAAACTTTTTGAAATGGTAGTTGAAGTTCTAATTTTGACTTTAATTTCCTCATAAAGCCTATGGACAACCACTCTAAGATGCATAAGAATCCCAATTTCTTTCATTATGTGTCAAATCTTATCCCTAGCAACCGCGTTGAAAGCCTTTTTGAAAGGAACAAAGCAACAAAAGACTTCTTCCTTTTTCTCCCAAGCTTTTTCAATGTTGTGCCTCAAAGCAATACAATGATCAACTATGGAATGCTTAGGTCTGAACCCGCTTGCCCTTTTGCATGTTTATGTTTTTTTTCTAACCATTTGCTAATTCTATTTTCTATGATGCTGCCAAATAATTTTGGAAACAAAGGATTAATCATTATCATCATGTAATTGGAGGGGTTATTAACATCGTTGCTCTTGAAAAGAGGCATTGCTAGACTAGTAGTCCAATCTTTACGGAACCCTTGTTGGATGATGTTGTTGAAGATTCGCATAATGTGTGGTGCAATGGTGTTCATGCCCCACTTCAGATACTATGTTTTAAGCTCAACCAAGTGTTTTTCTTTTCCAACACCCAACTTCTTAATACCCATCTTGATCTCTTGGATGGTGAAATTTTTTGTAGTATTGTTGACCAAGGGTGGGGGGTCCACCTCAAAATCTTGCTCATAAAGTTGCCTTGCAGAATCAAACCATTGAGTAGTGGTAATATTGTTTTCAATTTGTTTCTTTATTGGTCGAAGTTCTTTCCAAAATAATGTAATGTTCCCTAACGGTACGGTGAACTGGCAAAGACTGTTGAATTGGTAGAGGACGGTTGCACAGTGGATAGACCGTACGGTGGTAGGAAGAGGGGGCCATACAGGGGTGAAGACCGTACGGTGGAGTGAGGGTCCGTGCGGTGGGCGAAACAAGTTGTACGGTGGTGTGTGGTAGGTCGTACGGTGGAGCCAAGCAGGCCATACGATGGGAAGAAGGCAGGCCATACGATGAAGGGGTGTGCTGTGGTATGGGGATGGAGTGACCATACGGTGAAGGGGTCGTACGGTGGTGTGGGGATGCAATGACCTTATGGGGAGAAGTCATACGGTGCTGTGCAGAGGGAGTAGTCGTACTGTGGACCCGGAGGGAGGGGTCTAAAGTGTGGTACAGTGGTTCAATGGACTACCTTCGGTGGTTCAAAGGTTGATCTTCTATGCGCATATCAAGTATTGACCTCCAAATGATAAGAATCCTTAATTAAGCATGTATACCAGAAATGAAGCTATTTGATTCAATAATGATGAGTTTCTAGAAGGTCTAGAACAAGTACACAGAGCAGAGTAGGGTGAGGGTTGAATCCCATTGAAACTGCGAATACCAAGTAGGGAGGGTCTTTCACCTCCGAAATGGCGAGTAACAGAACTCCAACTGGAATTCACACAAACAAGAGAAAATACCAAATCGCATACCTCCCTATCACAAAGACTAACTCGGCCATGTACATGGGCACCGAGAAACTTCCCGAAGGGTTACAAACGAGCTGACGCGTCCAACTAAGACTTACCTAATCTAATTAAATAAAAGGGCCCGAAATATTTATTATTAAGTTTGGGGCCTTACAATAAAGTAATTAAATTTATTATTTAATTATATTAGGGACATTACAAATCCTCACCGCCCAGCAATTGCTTGCCCCAAAGCAATCCATCATCAAACGGTTTGCCCACTGCAGAGGTCCAGGGTCCCAAACCGAGCGCGAACATCGATATTCGTATCTGAAATCTCCATGCCGCAACATGACCATGTGCATGTACATCGAAGTAAGCAAGAAGAGTAAATATCCCTCCAGCTTCAGTCGCTCCACTCTGATATAATTGTTGCCATGCCCAAAATCGCCAAGATTCCTTTGAAGCCAATCATCAAACACATCGATGCCCGGATCCCAAGCAATCATGTCATCTTGCCAATCAGTCATTTTCCCATGATGGTCTAGAATCTCGAAACTCATCTGCAACAGGTTCTTCTCATGTAGATGTTGCTCCTCCTGAAAAGTAACACTCATGTCTATCACGTGTTCTTCATACCACTGTGGTGTTCCAGAATCCTTGTCACTCACTATGTTCTGCGGAATACTATGCAGACATAATACCTCACAGAAGAACCACTCGGCCACTTGAGCTACCTGGTATCCAATGGAGATGGAAAATAAATGGGCATACTTGGTCAAATGATCTGAGATGTAATCCTTTCTTTGCACTAGGGGAATTTCGGTAATGAAATCCATCGAGATGCTATCCCATTTCTAGTCAGGGATTGGCAATGGTTGCAGCAGTCCCGCGGGTAAGGTGTGCTCAGATTTGTTTTGCTGACAGGTGGAGCATTCCCGCATGTACTGTAAAACGTCATTCTCAAGTCCCTTCCAAGAAAACCTCTCCCAATCCTATCTGTAGGTTTTCAAGTATCCGGGTGTCCGGCCATGGGAGAATCGTGCATTTCCTTCAGAATCGTCTCCTTTATCTTAGACTCGGGCACCAGATAGATTTTGTCCTTGTAGTAAATGATGTCGTCAGCCACCTTGTATCTGTCATCCTGCACTTGACCATCCATCAGCTCGCACGTGAATGTATTCTTGGAGTATTCAACCAATAGATGTTCCTTCCAATCAGTTGAAATCTGGGATAGAGAACATATGGCAAGCCTTCTAGCGAGGATCTGACAAAGCTCTTGATGACTTCTTAACTCCTTCAACGCATCTATCAATCCTTTATTCGACGTCATGATTCTCCCAACAGGCTGGCAGAATCACCAACTCTGATACCATTGTAATGTTCCCTGATGGTACGGTGAACTGGAAAAGACTGTTGAATTGGTAGAGGATGGTTGCACAGTGGATAGACCGTACGGTGGTAGGAAGAGGGGGTCGTATAGGGTGAAGACCATACGGTGGAGTGAGGGTCCATGCGGTGGGCGAAACAGACTGTACGGTGGTGTGTGGTAGGTCGTACGGTGGAGCCAAGCAGGCCGTATGGTGGGAAGAAGGCAGGTCGTACGGTGAAGGGGTGTGTTGTGGTATGGGGATGAAGTGACCGTACGATGAAGGGGTTGTACGATGGTGTGGGGATGCAATGATTGTGTGGGGAGAAGTCGTACGGTGTTGTGCAGAGGGAGTAGCCATACTGTGGACCTGGAGGGAGGGGTCTAACGTGTGGTACGATGGTTCAATGGACTACCTTCGGTGGTTCAAGGGTTGATCTTCTGTGCGCATATCAAGTATTGACCTCCAAATGATAAGAATCCTTAATTAAGCATGTATACCAAAAATGAAGCTATTTGATTCAACAATGATGAGTTTCTAGAAGGTCCAGAACAAGTACACAGAGCAGAGTAGGGTGAGGGTTGAATCCCACCGAAACTGCGAATACCAAGTAGGGAGGGCCTTTCACCTCCGAAATGGCGAGTAACAGAACTCCAACTGGAATTCACACAAACAAGAGAAAATACCAAATCGCATACCTCCCTATGACAAAGACTAACTCGGCCATATACATGGGCTCCAAGAAACTTCCCGAAGGGTTACAAACGGGCTGACGCATCCAACTAAGACTTACCTAATCTAATTAAATAAAAGGGCCCGAAATATTTATTATTAAGTTTGGGGCCTTACAATAAAGTAATTAAATTTATTATTTAATTATATCGGGGACATTACAAATAACTTAGGGTTACTTTTGCCAAGAAATTTTAGTTTTTCTCACCTTGTGATCATAAAATCAACTTTTTTCTTTCTTAAAATCTACTTGTAAGCTTTAATGTGTATATTTTCCTTATTTAACTCTCTCAAAACTCTCCTAGCTATTTTACATTCCTCATCAAACCATGCATTAATTGGAAAGCAATTTGTCTCAATTTTTATTTTTATTTTTCTTTTCCACTTTGCACTTGAGCCACATGGATCAAGTTTGTTAACTCATGACTATTGAGTCCATGTAACAAAATCTTTTCCTTCTTAAAAATCCTTTCAAGCATTACCTTAAAGGTACTACAATTTTCTTGAGTCAAAATAATTCTACCCTTTGAATGTGGTTGCTGAAAGTACTAAGTTTTTGCCCTACGCTGCTTCTTTTCTACCCATAAAAAAAAGTGAATTGGTCTATGACCTAATTTTAGATCCCATTTTATGCTCATCAATCACAACTTCCTTAATTTTCTCATAAAAGTTATATGAGAAAATTGCATAATCTACCACGCTTCTCCCATTATAAGTGTTGCAAGTGAAACTACCCGACTTTGCCCGTCTAAACAAATAGTTGCAAATTATTAAGTCAAAAGTACCACATAGAACTGCAAGCAATTCCTCCCCAAACTGGTTGTATCCTTTGGTATCTTATGAAATTCTTTCCCACTAATTCTTCCTCTCTTATGTGTGCCAAATAAGATTACAATCTTCTTTACAGTAGAGTATGTTAGCGTGTTCACTTGTGGTTTCGACATTGAAATCCCCCACAAGAAGGACATCACCTTGCTAAGGGAACACAACAATGTCTTTGTTAAGGCTACAAAGGGGTCTTTGTGATATAGACCACATTTTTTATAAGTCTTGGAGACTTGAGGAGAAAAATAGCATGCTGCAATCATAATAAGATTACCATTTTTTGAGATTTTGAACCATATAAATTGTTTATTAGGGTCTTATTTTCAAGTTGAATGAAATAACCTTCTTTTTCTCTTACTAAAACCATTATACCCCATGGCCTTTTCCATTTCTCACTACCTTATTCCACATTACCAACTTGAAATACTCTTCAAACAAGAGAGTCTTACATCCTTTATGCTCATGAGTCTGAAAGAGACAAATAATGTCTCTACCTACCATAATAGGCTCTAACCCTGGCCCACATCTTCAAGGATAACCTCTACAATTCCAACAAACTAAACTTAAGAAATTCTAGGTAGAATTTGGTTGCTATTTGTTTTAGCATGAAAGACTCAAAGTTGAATCTTCATCCCTATGTGACCATATTGCCCTTGTTGCATTGTTTCCTACAAAAGAATTTGTTGCCACTTCTTTGCTACCCACTTGATGTTCTGGCTTAAAATGAGGACCAAAATAAGCAATGATGATTTTGCCCTTGAACAACCATGCTCTTTTACCCTCATCCCAAGTTGCTTTAATCTTTGTCACTTTACCCTTTTATCTTCTTATTGCCTAATAGTTAAATCTTCATCTAGAAAAAGAAGAACCCCTCAAGAGTTTTTTCTTGCTTAACAAATTTTGCTTCTCATGAACACTTGACATGATAACTTTTATGGGCCTATCTTTCTCGTCACACAAGTTACCAACCCTCCATGCTTGCCAAATTAGACGTTGCCAATGCAACATATCTCTGAAGAAGTATCTTGAAAGATCAAGAGTGTGTTCATTTTTTCAATAGTCTTTCACTCCTTTGATAATCACAGTTTCTATTCTATCTTACCTTTCCTTGAGCACTCTATCTTGCATTTTATCAACCCAAGTATTTGGTTCTTCCTCCATATTCACATAATTTTTACTAATTTTGGCTCAAGTTTTGGTAGCTTTTGGGAAACTTGTATTATCTTCTTCATTTTCTATCCCTCCAAGAAAGCTTGCTTGGTGCAGTAATTTATCCTCAACATGAAATTATTTCTCATTTATCGTATATTTTTTTGTTGATGTTGAATCTTTTAAAATTTGTCAGTCATCCTTCATACTTTGTCTCTCAAACTTCCCAACTAAAAGTGCTTCTTACAATAATGACATTTATAAGTTAGAATTATAAAATATATTAGTGGGTGGTTGGGTGCTCCTCATACTGTATTTTATAAGTTAGACTTATAAATTACATTATGGGATGGATGCATTCTAGTGGTCCCATACTCATTTGCAATACTATGGCATCTCAATGATTTATTTTTATCACAAAATAAATAAATGACATGTTAAAATACTTTGAGCAATGTATTTTTTTATTTATTTTTAAATATCAAATTTAATTTATCTAGCATTTTGTTGAATAATTGTTGTGAAATAGACTCTTTTAAATATTTTATTTTGTTAATAAAAAGTTAATAGTGTAAATTTATTTTCATGTCGTTATGAGTTACAAAACTAATGAATACAATTTTTGAATTTATTTGACATAATTTCAATTTATTGAAAAGATGAAATAGAAAACATATAATAGACTATGATTAAAATAATTAATAATATAAATAAAATTTACATATGCAAAAACTGGTATTGGTTTCAATAATATAGTCCAAGGTATATTTAATGGCAGAGCAAAGCAGGGTGGAGATTCGCGAGAAAAAATCATGCTTCCAGAGAAGAATTTAGGCATCATTGAAGAAGATTTCGAGATCAACTATGTATAGAAGGACATTGAAAACAACTATGTATAGAAGGACATCAAAGACAACTGCTTGACAGAGGAGACTTTAGACAGCATGGAAGAACCATTTCGTGGTAGGGGAAGACAATTGTTAGACAAAGGAGATTTAGCAAGAGTAGTCAAGGTCATAGTCCTCCTATAGTTGGAAAGAATTCAACAACCTTCCTGAATAATATTTCAATTTTTCCACTTTGGCCTTCCGGGATTCCAGTAAATCCTCTCTTGTCGAAGAAGGCATGGCCTCCAGAATATTGAGATATTTTTAAAAGAAGAAACAAAGCCCTGAAGACGTTGCATGGGAATTTGAACAGGGCTTTCAAGAAGGAATTAATGAATGCGCATCCTCTTCTTGTCGCTAATACGTTTAGGAGATCAAGTGACTTCAACTTCCAACTCTCATTTCCAAATAACATCCCATTATTTCATAAGGCTTCTTTAAATCCTCATATAAGTTTAGGAGCAAGGGAGATAAATCTTGGGAGAAGATTCAATATGGGATTCCCAAGAGAGAACCAATCTTGGATTTTTCCGATCCAAAAGGTGTGGGTTCGAAAGGATCAAAGTTTTATAGTAGAGAAAGCAACAAAAATAACATCCCAAACAGATCCTCCACTCGACTAAAGATTCTCCCTTGGACAGAAAAGAAGTGGAGGAAAATAGCTCACAAATTGAAGTCCATAATCTTCATTTAAGTGAGGTGTCAACGGAGCAAGTGATAGGGGTTTCGAGAAATAGTAAGGACTTGAGCATTGCCTTTTCAGAAGAAATTATATCTTCTCAAATTTTGGATCTCCGACAGTGAGCAATAATATGTAAGTATTGAAAAATCTCTATTGATAAAAAAAAGTTTATTCAAATGGGTAGATGAGAATTGGTCCAGAGTATCAGATGTTTTCCTCATAGATCAAGGGAATGGTTTCTGTGTGGCTCTAATTGAATCTAAAGAAAGGAGAGATTTTATATTTCGAACCAAACATTGGTTTTTATAATAGTTCAGGTCTTCGAATGCAAGCTTGGCATCCAAACATTAATCCAATTTCAGCCCCTATAAAGTTCATCCCTATATGGATCCAGCTTCATAATCTCCCGCTTGAATACAGGGAGATTGAGATTCTAGAATCTATTGGAAATAAAGTGGGTGTCTTCATAAAAAATGATTTAATCTTTAATGAGAACCCAGATCTTCTAGTTTGTTTATGTTTTCTTATAGACTCTACTAGAGCTTTCCCCTCATCTTTACAAATCCATTTCAGAAAGGATGCTGGAATAAAAAATTATTTTATGAAGAGCCTTCTTCGGTATGTGATATATGCCACTTGTCAGATCATGCTTCTTCATCTTGCCCTGATTTATATTGTTCTAGCAGCCATGACCATTATAATCCAGACCCCTTTATTCCCCTTTTCCCTATTCAAAAACTTTCTATTTTAGAAAGAATAGAAGTGTTAGATCTTTTCCTGGAAATAGACTCAATATGATTTCCCAAAAAAAGCCTTGGGGCTTCAGTAAAGATGACCCCATGGATGGCTTCTATGAGTAATGGTTCATCAAATTGGAATGTTTCAATCAAAGATACGGAGTTCTTTGTCCAAGCTTGCTATGAAGAAGCTCAAGACAAGCTCATTGAGGAGTTGGCAGATCAAGTGCTAAGGGAAGACATGGAAAATGATGATCAAAGTATTGGATTCTAGATAGTTAAAGAAATGATTCTAGAGTGTCCCTATGAGGCCCCTTCCATTTTGATTCAAAAAATAGGATGGAAAAGGAAAGAAATTCTTTGTATCGTCAATCTCGGTAATGTATTTAAAGTTATTAATCTACCTCTTTCATCTAATCAGAGTAGGTGGAAAGTTTCATGAATGAAATATGGTAATATGGCTAGTAAGGGTTCTCCAAAGAAGATGTTTGATATCTTAATCAATAAACGTGACTCAGTTATAAGTCTAGAAGGTGCAACTTGGAACTCAGAGAACCTTGAGATTAAGGAACTAAAATTTATGATCAAGCAAGAAATTACCTTGTGGAGGGAAAAGGTCATAAACATTGGCAAAGTAAGGATTATCATTTGATGTCTAGTATTCAAGGTAGAGAGATGAACTTCAAAAAGAATTTGAGATTTCTTCAAACAAATTTTACAAAAAGAATGGTTTCAAAGATAGATATGAAGCCCTTTAGCCAAATGTATGTTGAGGAAGTTCAAGATAGACCTATAGAGATTTGAATGAGCATATTTCATATGTAGATAGGGAAGAAGTATTACCTTCTAAAACTTTTGAAATGGGATTGACAGGGGATGAGTTTTCCACTCCAGTAAGGGCCAAATGAGGTAGACCACTGGGAAGTTAAAAAAAGCAGAAGGAGAAGCAATGTATTGTAGAAATGTCATAATTAGTATTATTTCAAAGCCTAAAAATAGATAGATGAAGATCTCTTAGGTTATTGAATTTTTTTTTTGAAAGGATCTCAATCTGTGTCAATTAGGAAGCTTGAATCATTGTCCTCCCCTATTACGACAATAAGGAAAGATAACAAACATCCATCAGTTGATGATGTGAAGCAAAAGGAAACAAGAGATTTTAAGGTTGTGGTGATCATTTCTTGCTACAAAAAATTTCACATTTAGACCATAGGGAGTCAGAGTTACTAGAGGAAGAGATTTCAATTCTACTAGAGTTGGTAATAGTTTGTGATCTCTAGGTATGTCAACTCCTCAACCTACAAAAAGTGAAGACTCTCAAAAACAAAAGCAAGTCTTAATCAATAAAATTTTAGATCTTGATAAATTAGAGGAGGATGATAATAGGATGATATGCGTAGAATTAGAGAAATTGGAGGAAAATGTATGTTTTAAGGAAAATGAAAATTTGGATCTACAAGAAAATTACTCCATTAAAGTTAAACTAGATTATGGACAATTCCCAAGTAATAGGAGACATAGGAAATCCTTTGTGAACCTCAGGAAACTAGACGGTGAAGCAAAAGATCAGATGAAAATCATAACCTTATGGAGCTCGGGGAAGGGGAAGGTCCTTCTACTAGAGCAATGAAATTTTAATCATGGAATGTTAGGGGAATGAATGCCCCTAACAAATAGAATTTGGTCAAATGTTGTATAAGGTCTTCAAAAGTAGAAGGTGTTATGCTTCAAGAGACAAAACATAGTGGAGAATAGATGATATCCTTTAAAAAGAAGTTAGGATTATGGGAGGTCAAATCAGTAGAAGTAGTGGGATCTTCAGGGGGTTTGACTATCTTCTAGAACCCAAGGAGAGTGTCTTTTGAGAAGATAGTAGGTAATAGACATTGGCCTGGAGGCTCTTTAAGAAATCATAGTGGAGATCTCAATCTTGTAATTTTGAATGCATACAAGCCAACTTATAATAAACAAAAAATGGAATTGTGGAGGGAATTGGAAAACTTCCTTCAAATTGTCCCCACTGAAAACATTATCCTAAGAGGAGATTTCTATGCTATTCTTCACCTATCAAAGAAGAGAAGGGGCATCCAAAAGGAGTCCCAGTCTCAAATAGACTTCAAGAAATGGGAAGCCAGGAATAACCTAATGGCTATAGAAAGTGAGAATGTCATCTTTACTTGGAACAATAAGAGACTAGGCTTCGACTATATAACAAAAAAACTAGATAGATTTTTTTTCAAAGGTCACCTCTCCAAGTTCCCTTTTGATTTTAAAGCCCATATCAAGCCAGCCTAGGGATTAAATCATTTTCCAATTTAGCTTGAAATCTTGGGGGAGAAAAAACCTTTGAATTGTCCATTCAAGTTTGAGAATATATAGATGAAGGATCAAATATTTCTTGAGTTGATAGAAAGATGGTGGAAGGAAGATCACTTTAATGGTTCTAAACTATTTTTATTTGTGTTCAAACTAAAATCAATAAAACAAAAGTTATTAAAATGGAATAAATAACATTTCTTAAACATTTTTTCAGCTAAGTCAAAAGTAGAGAAGTAATTGGACACTTTGAATGAAGAAGTAATTAGGCAGGGCATGGATCAAAATAGGTTTGTCAAAGAGAAGCTTCTTAAAGAGTATGAAGAGGTTTTTCCCTTGAGGAAGAGATTTTTTGGAGATAGAACTCTAGAGAAGTTGGTTATCTAAGGGAGATAAGAATTCTTATTTTTTTTCATAATAGCACCAAGCAGAGAAGGCTTATCAATAAGATATTTAAAATTAAAGATGATAGGGAAATATAGAAGATCCTGAGGAAATATTAAGAGAGTTAATGTCCTTTTGCACTAAGATCTTAAATAATTGAAAAGGGTATGATCTTAAATCCCAAAATGCATTATTGAATAACATCTCAAGGTTGATTTCGGTACAGTAGAATAAGATGTTAACATACAAATTTTCATCCTAGGAAATTGAAACAACCCCCTAATAGCTGCATCCAGATAAATCTCTAAGTTCGAAAGGATTCCCAACAAGTTTCTTTCAAAAATGTTGGCATATATTAGGAGAGGAGATGACCGAGGCCTTAGAAGTTGCAAGGAACAGCAAAGTTTTTAAGGAAAATCAACAACGCCTTTATTGCATTAATTCCCAAGAAAGAGAAAGTGTTGAGGCTGGATGAATATAAACCTATATCCCTTTGCTATACTATCTATAAGGTCTTGACCAAAGCTTTAGAAAATAGGCTAAAGAATGTAATCCTAGTCATTATATCATAAGAGCAAACCAAGTTTGTTCCAGGAAGACCAATTCTTGATGGAGTCATTAAAGTTCAAGAAGCAATCCATTCTATTCAAATTAACAAAAAACCAAGCATGTTGACTACGTTGGACATTAAGAAAGCATATGATGAGGTCGATTGGAGGTTTTTATGCAAATGTATATAAGCTTTTGGGTTCTCAAAGGAATGGATAAACCTAATCTCTTACAACATCTCTAGTCCCGAATTTTTAGTTCTACTGATTGGATCTCCTACAAGTTTTTTGAGATCTCCAAAGGTCTTTGTCAAGGGGATCCCATTTCCCCTTTCCTTTTCATAATAATGGCAAAATCTCTAGGAAGATCTTTGAATAGAGCTCAACAAGATGGCCTTCTCAAAGGTATCAAGATCACCAAAGTAGTAGAGGAAGTAACTCACCAACAATTTATAGACAATACTATGTTCTTTGGACATGCTAAAAGAAAGGATGCAAACTGATTTAGAAAAATTCTCAGAATCTTTTCTAAATCATCAGGCCAGTAGGTAAATCAGCTCAAATCAAAAGTTTTCTTCGTCAATGTTAAGTCTATAATAGAAAATGAGATATTATCCCTCTTGGGTTATAAGGCAGGGAAACTTCCTTGTTCTTATTTAGGACTACCCTTAGATAATGGATCGAGGACAACCAAAGTTTTTGTCCACACAATTGGTGAAAAATAGATTAAAAAATGGAATCATGGAAAACTAAATGACTCTCATGGGTAGGGAGAATCACTATGCTAAAGGCAGTCCTCTCAGCTCTTCCAATCTATTTAGTGTCATTTTTACCTATCTCAATAGGAGCCAATGCAAAGATAGTGAAGAAAATATGATCCTTTTACTAGAAAGGTGTGACTGAAAAAAAAATAACACTGATTGCCTGGGATAAGATCTGTAGACCTAAAAATCTTGGGGGAGTCGGCTTGAGAAACCATTTGTGGCAAAATAAGGCCCTAGGAGCCAAGCTAGTGTGAAAATTATATAAGGATTCACATTTAAAATGGGTCAAAATTCTAAAAGGAAAATATTTAGAAGATATGAGTCTGGAAGGTATCTTCAGGAATCAAAATCCCCCAAAAGGGTTAAGGGTATGAAACATTTTATTAAACTGTAGAGATTTGATTACATAACATATATCTCGGGATGTGGGAGATGGTCAATGGTCTCTTCTTTAGTTAGATTCTCGGAGAAGGTATCATATTTTAGATAAAATAATGAATGCCAAAAACATTAGGGAAATTTTTGAAAGAATTTGGGGAACTCATGTTAGAGATTACATTGAATTTCTTGAAGGGGATTCCTTTTTGGGATAGAAATGAAAAAAGTTTGGGGATCTCCTTGCTAAGAGAGAAGACATATTTCATTTAAAGGAGATCTTACATAATAGATCCATATCATTTTGAATTGGATCAGATACTTTGATTTATACAGGAGTGAATTCAGGAATCCACAATTCTAGAGACGGATATAGATTAATAACTGAGAAACAACATCTTCAAAAGACCGAGATTTCGACTCAACTTTGTTGGGATAAAATGTGTCTACCTAAAGAAAGTTTTTTTTCTTGGGCAGCCCTTCAAGCTAGGGTTCTAACAACACACTGGTTTAGGAAGATAGGATTCACTGGTTCTTCCATTTGTGTCTTATGTGAGTAGAGTGAAGAGTCAATTGATCATATTTTATGGAGTTGCCCTTTTGCTTATTGATGTTGGCAATGGTTATGCACAAGATTGAGATGGATAAATTCTCTTCCCAATGATATAATGAGCATAATTAAAAGTTGGCCTAGATTATTGTCATCAAGCTTATTTGTCATAATGTGGATACCCTCTCCTTCTATATTAAAACTAGCAATTGCACCTTGGTGTGCAATGGGTACGCCGAATATGATTAAAATGTCAATTAAGAAATATTTTGGTCTATTTTTGCATATATTTGTGTAGTTAAGGAGGTTCCATTACTAATATAGTCTTGTTATGTTTGTAATAGGGAGAAAGGGAGAGAAAGAGGAGGATAGAAAGAGGGATAAATAGAGGGGAGGGAGTAATGGAGATAGAGAGGAGTAATTAGATAGAGATAGACAAGAAGATAGAAATGGTGTTGGAGAGAGAGAGAGAGACAGAGAGAGAGACAGAGAGAGAGAGAGAGAGAGAGAGAGAGAGAGATGGATATATATGGGTAGAGAAATGGAGAGAGAATAGATATAGAGAGGTAAATAGGGGGATAGAGAGGGAGGGAGATAGGTAGAGAGGGAGGGAAGGAGAGAGAGTGGGGGAGAGATAGAGAGAGATGGGAGAGATAGAGAGATAGGAATAGGGAGGGAGAAATGAAGAGTGTATATGTGAGAAAGTGATTATATATACACACACACACACACACACACACACACACACACACACACACAGAGAGAGAGAGAGAGAGAGAGAGAGAGAGAGAGAGAGAGAGAGAGAGAGAGAGAGAGAGAGAGAGAGAGAGAGAGAGAGAGAGAGAGAGAAGCATGGTGTCAATTTCTATTTAGTTTTAAATTCATTTTAAGATAATTACCTTATTATAATATTCTAGTAGTATTTGGTATGTACTTTTGGTTAAGTTTGGCTTCTTAATCTTTGTCTTTTTACATTTATTATTGCTCATACATATTCCTATTCTTGTTCTATCTATATTTGTTTGCATATATTGCTATCATTTATTAGTTAATGTGAAATGAATCAATATAGTACTAAATCGAAAAGAAAGTAAGTATTTTCCTTCCTATTAAAATTTGCTTCATCCAATGACTATGTAAAAAATTCTTATGGAAAGTAGAGAACATCTTTTTCTTTCTTCCCTTGTCTTCCTTAATGTGTGTAATCTATCGCTAAAATAGATTTAAAAACATGTTTGCAATAGTTAATGAGAATTAATAGGCTCTCTTTATGATTGAAAATTGGGTAAGTTTTGATACCATTTATGGGTTACATTTGATTACAAGTTGTGCTTACAAATCTTAGGAATGCAGGATGAGCCGTACTATATCAATTATGGAGTGTATTTTACAATATTATCTACACTTATAAGTTTTAAGACAATAGAGCATAGTGTATGGTACCAATTTAACTATATTAGACATTTTAAAAACTCTAGAACATGACAACAATTGTATGGTATCAATGATGGGTTATATTTGATCATGTTCCATGTTAACAACCCTCAAATATGTCAAGTGAATTGCAATATGCCTATTATGCATTACATTTTACTACAATCCATAGTTACAAGATTTAAGAATGTGCAGTGAATTGTCATGTGCCAATTATGGGTTAAATTTATTGTGATCCATGTTTACAATTCTAAATAATGTGAGGTAAATTGTAAGTTATATTTGATCATGTTCCATGTTAACTAACTTTTTATACGTTAAGTGAGTAGGATTGTGCCCATTATGTAGTACATTTGTATATGATCCACAATTACAAATTTTACGCATGTGAAGTGAACTATCATGTGCTAATGATGGGTTACATTTAAATGTAATCCATGTTTACATATATTAAGAATGTTGATTTAATTCTAGACTATCCACATGAGATTCAGTTTTTTAAAATGTTATACATGTTTTAAGATGATGTAAGAAAAATAATAAATACATAGATATTTAATATTTTCATCTATTTATTAATTAATTATAAATATATTTTATTATAAAAATTATATTACAATTAAATGTAACTATGTATCATTTTTTAAAATATTTTTTATATATTATTAATATAGTTATATATTTATATTATTATATTTATTTTATATACTAATTTTTAATTATAATTATTTTTATTATTTATTTAATATTTATATAATTTAAATTATTTAAAAACCATGTCATATTTAATAACTAACTACATTACACCAAATTATTGATTATACTCAATGCTAATTTTTGAAAAACTATTTTAACCTACCGACAAAACCTTGCTAATATAAACCATGTGCACTAAATGTTGGGAGTGGGGAGCTCGCAAATGGTTAATTTGGTGGTCTTTGCTAATATAAATTATTGTTAGCCATAATCATTCCAATTCACTGTCTAACTAGTGGATATGACTAGTCATTGGATTACTCAATTTCCTCCTAGGCTTGATATGCTTTGGTTGGTAATACATAGCAATAGTTGATGTTGATCAGATGCTTAATGATCATTTATGCCTTAATCACAATATGAGTTGATTCCTGTTTAATTAATCGAACTCCGATGGATTTTCCTCCAACGATTCTTCCTTGGCTAGTGATAATGTGTTAGACTTCATGTTTTTAAAAACTATTGAAAGTCAAATAAAATTAAATGCAAGCTATATAGTATTGTGTGTTCACCATATTGCATGAGAAGTGGTACGTACTCCAAATATTTGTGTGAGATTTTCTGCATGGAAAGTGGTGATGACTGAGAAAGGGTGAAGTGGTGTGCGGGATTTTTTTGTACGAAAACCGGTGACAAAGCGGTAAAATGATAAAAAATCGCGAGTAAAAACGATCAGAAAGTAGCCTCCCACATGCTTACAAGTAAATGGCAGTTCAATTTTTGCAAGTAGGCAACGTACGAAACTGTGTCGAAAATTAAGACCTTACAATGTATTTGTAGTTCTCCTCACTTGCACGTACAACCAACGAGAAAAATCTAACAGAGGAATGTGTTTGAATCGCCTTACATTGGCTATAATGTATTTTGAACCATCAATTTGAAAAATGAGGTTGTCCATTCTCAGATAGGAGACGCCTTCAGCGTAATAAGAATTATGGAAGGAAAGAAATAGAAAGAATTTTTAGGGGAAAAAATTATCTTGGGAGGCCCTAACAAACAAGATCAAATTAGCTATTGTGGAGGTAGTGAATAGAAAATTATCAACACATGGATCAAAAGAGTCTCAGTTCTCTAATTGGGATGATAAGATGAAGGGCAGATGGTTCAAGTTGAAGATCCCTCCATATGTGGGTAAAGGGGGAGAATTATCTTATAAAGTTAAAAGTTGAAGTGTGTGGACCCTTCCTAAATTAAGATGGTATAAGTTAAATTTTGATGGAGCTTTTGAAGGAAATTGTAATATCCCCCTTATTTTTTCCCAATTTTTTTGCACAATTACATTCAACACAACACTTGTTATGGTTAGGAAATGAAAACCAAATGCTGCTGAAAGTAACCCTCCACTTTTTGATCATCGAGAACCCAATCTGGGAGGGTGAGAGCATACAACGTCGAGGGGATCGTTAGATGCCAATAACTGAAAATGATTACAATCTTTAGGTAGCAAGCCAACCCCTTCTACTTTTCAAGTAGGATAGAAACTGAACTCTTGGCGGTAAACCAACCAAGGGAAATAACAAGAAACTAAAACTTGATCACTCTATCATGTATTTCAGCGGGACGACATTACATAAAACTTATCACTTGACCACTTATTCAGTGGGAGGACTGAGTACATAAACTAAATTACAAAGCAAGAAGGTGACTAAGCCAACCTTTTCCACTTATGCAGTGGGCAATCAACACATCAGAAATGGTTAGTAGTACTACTACTTAACCTTACAATATAGGAATTAGAGAGATTGAATAGAGAATTAATGTTGTCCAAGCTGATAAATATTCCCAAGCAAGTGCTAACTCCCTCAAAGCCCTTCAACATGAAATTATGAAAGTCTAAGAGCAATGTCACGCAGACCAGCAACTTCAAGAAGCTATTACACACTCAAATTTCTATCCAAACTCACCCAAATCTTTCCAAATCACTCCTCAATCAACTAATATACTCACTCCTAAATGCACACCCAAATACTAACTTCTGGAATTCAGTATTTTTTATAGCAAGCTGGAAACGCATAACCATCAACACCAAGACACACTAAAATGCATATAACACTCTCAGAACTCGCTCAAATCACTCCAAACCAAACCCAAACTACTATTATATCAATATTAACCAAGAACAACTAATAAAATGACCACAAAACATACTACTTAACTCAACTCACTTCCAAATGCCCACACAGAGAAAAATGCCATAGCTGGGAATTTTGATTTGCAATATTAAAATGAATACTCAGAGATTAGTGTTGGAAACTTACAAATACCTTCACTTGGGACATGGAAAATCAAAGAACCAATACCTAGAAGCAGCAAGCGATCACATAAAGACTTATGAATGAAAGTATGCTTCAGCCATGACTTTTCCAACAACTTGGAAACGCACTAAAATTCAGACCACAACAAAACCAACAATACCACACTTCAACAAACTCACGAAGAACACTAAGAGAACACGAAAAATAGCTAGGTATTGTCTTGCAAGTATGAAACTGCACTTATCTAGGAAGGCTCACTTCGAAGCTCAGATTTCTATTGCCAAACCAATAACATAACGATGCAATTTTCAAGATACTCAAATGGGAGGCCAAGCACCTATATATATATAGTTTTTTTCTCTGAAATTAAAATGTAAATGCTCCCAAATTCACCTCACCAATTTGCATTTTATTTCACTCTCACATGGCGTCCAAATGACATTTCATTTCATTTCCCAAGGTGGGTGCCCAAGTTGCATTTTAACTAATAATTTAACAAGTTCGAACTTGCCTAAGTCTTAAATAATAACTCAATGCATTATTCAAATTTCAACGTCTAACTTTGGAAAATATAACATTGATATTAGATAAAAATATGTCTTTTTCCTAAGTCGCCCAATATATCATTAATCAGTAATAAAATAATTAAATATTAAACCTTAGGATAAAGGAATAATATTTAATTAAATCACTTATGAATCCAATACTGATTATCAACAAAATCCAGGATGAAGCCGAGCAATGAAGACCACTGAACTTCTATAGGATCGGGACCCTGTCCAAACTACTAAGAATAGAATTGCTCAATACTGCCACTTACTAAAAATAGTAAGTCATGAAATACTCCTTCTAAAAACACGATCTTCGCACCTGGAGAAAGAGCTTGGAAAGCTTAGTAAGATAACATCATCCAAACAACCAAACCCTAACTTACTACAAATAGTAAGTTATCACTTCACCAAAGAATTAAATGCATGTTATGCCACTTTGGAGATCATGAAAAACCCAAAAAGAAACCATAGATAGAATTGAAGAATTCCCTCCTGGTGAACCCTAAAAAGCTCGAGACTCCACAAAAGTTGGAAACCCTAATTCTCCTTTCTAAATAGCCTACGGGTCTCCGAAATAGGCCAATGGACCACTGAACTAATCACTGTGGAGAAGGGAACATTACAATCCGTCCTTCCTAAAATTGCTTGTCCTCAAGCAATGCCATCACAACTCCCAAAATTTTTAAACTGATCCACACCAAAGTGAGTACGATCCCAGGGTCACATGCCCGTCTCAAGAAGAACCCACCATGTTGATGTTGCGCCACTCTAATGAAATCAGTGGAAACATCATGCCAAAACTGAACTAACATCCCTTGTAACTCCAAAATGTTACCATCCATGATGCTCAGATTGAAAAATCTTGAAGGATTGACATCACTATCGTGCAACATGTCATGCCCATAAAGCTCTGAGTAATCAACATCAACAATGCCACTGTCTATCACAAGCTTGGGCAATAGAAAATAAGGTCTACTCAACTCACGATCAAACTCCACAACACATCTCCATATGGTATCTAATAGAGCCACGACTGTCAATGTGCCATCTCCAAATCTTCTTGCAAAGAGGAAAGCAGTTCTTTGCAAGAGCTCAACAAACTCATACTCATATTTGCATATGAATCTACTAGGCCTCAATTGAATTATTCTGATACAACCATGGAGATTTCTGAAAACTCTTACAGTTCCCACTCCAAGCACCTCAAAAAAGTGAACCAAAGAAAGCAAAGGTTTGTTGTCCCAACCATAAGAAGAAGAAATGGCATAAGGATAACCTCTAGTTAGAGCTTGAACACTTCCCATACATGGATACTGATTGCCACAACTTGCCATACCTCTCACTTGAGACCACAAACCCATCCTACCAAGAGACTGTAAAGCCTGAAAAAGAGTACACCAGTAGCTCACCAAGTCCGAAATGATTGTCTTGAGATTTGATTTTAGGAAAATTAGCATCCAAGAAAATGAACAGCTGTAGCAACACTAGAAATCGTCATCCAAAAGAACACATTTGCTCATGTCCAAGGATGGAAATATTTTCTCTAGTGACTCCAAATCCACATAGAACCATCCTTTGCTTAGAGTATCTTCCCATTCCACTAGTCGATGAGCATAAGGAAGCATCAAAAGGTTGGGAAAGAATTGAACAACACCACAAAATTTGATAATTTGGTCCTTATCCCTCCAAAGATCCTTCTTTCCATGTGTAATAAGCTCCATCAACCCAAGTTGAGGTCTCCAAGCATGGATAGCCAATCGAAGGTGATCTCCAATACGCCAAAGAAAATACTCAACATATTCCCAAGTGCTAGTAAGAACCAACTGCATACTCAATAAATTGGTGTCTCCTCTAGTGAACCTTTGAAGCCTAACCATGAAAGCTTCAACAACATTGGAATATGGAACAAATGTTGTCCTCAAATCCAACTCCCAAAATGGACTAGTATGAGCCTTATTATTATTCAGCCCAAGGAATAGGTTATCAAGCATGCAATCACCATGTTATGGTCCCTCTTTCTCCCCTACTTCATGAGTAACAAGTTTGAAATCTTCACTCCTTACTGCTACATTGAAACCTTGGATGGCTACTAAACTGTGCTTAGACAAAACCTTGATATAAAAGATGTTGAAATCATACCGATTCAACACTTCCCAAGTGGAGTCTTCATCCTCAACCCCACTTATGCATTCACTATCAAGTAGCCTCAAAAGATTACTATTCACAAACCATGACACATCCTCATGGTTTGATGTCACATCATGCATACACTGGAAACCATACTTAGTTTCATGTTTGATCACTTCACCACATGCTTTATCATCCATCACGAAGAAAGTGTTTTCATAACTTTACTCGATACCCACTTCAAAGAGAGGGTTATCAAGAACCTGAAAGCCATCCCTTTCCTCTTGCTCACTTCCATCTTGCTGATGAGAATCTGCATGCAAATTTTGTTTTTCTTGTGAAGTTCTCAAGATCAAACTCTTCTTGAAGACTATCAAGCTCACCAATTACTTACTCAATTTCTTCAGCTCTTAGCACATTCTCTTTCTCCCTACAAAGTTTGAAATCAACAAATTGACCTTCTACCTCCCTTAGAGCCAACTGAATGGTTTCTAACATGTCCTTTGTTGATTCAAGCTCAGGAGTAAGCTCATTAACCTTTCTCTCTTTTCCTTGGAATGCACTAGTGGTCTTCCTTGCAAGTTCAAAGGCATTATATCGACCTTCAATCAAGTGTATCTAATCTGATTTTAATATATCCAAAGAGTCTTTGATAAGTTGTAGATTAGGGAGAGTGACTTCATCCTTGACCTCTTTCCGTCTCTCACTAATTTGAGCCTTCCAATAGAGTTTTTCAATCAAACTATGTGTGTGATCAAATTGGGATAGAGCTTGCATTTCTTCTTCAACGGACACCTTGAATTGACAATCCCACTCATAAGATTGTAGAGATGGCATATTGATGATAGGTTGTAAGAAAAAATCAGAACTTTGTCTCTTGCAATCGCCACCTCCATAGCTGCTCAAAGACTCGTCTAACTCCACCAACTAGCTGAAAATGCTTAATATCATAAATAGGAATAGACTACACTAGTTCTTCGTGGCTTTGATTACAATCAAAATTTCCATTCTTGTTTTCAACGATTCCTGGGTTGTTCCTGGTCTCACACCTCACATCATCCACGTGATGACATTGCTCGACGCCAAGATGATAATCAACTTTGTGCACTAATAAATCTTATTTATGTTCAAGAACACCATCAAACCCTTCAATATCAAGAGCCTTATAGACTTTTAAATTTGCTTCACGTTGTTGTGACCATTTCACACATCACCCCATCAGGATGGGGACCCCCTCTTTTTTCTTGGGTTTTGCTTTCCCTTAGCTAGGTTTTTTCTCTACTTGCTAGGTGTTTTGAGTGAGTTAGTGGTCGCTTGGGCTGGGTAGATTAGGGTTTCCTTCGAAGAGCTCATCCAGGGTTTCTTTCAAAGCTAAATTTGACTTGGGCTTGGGGAAGTCATATGTTGTCTACCTTGAGCCCTAGTGTTATCTTAGAAGGATCTTGCCTTTCAGGAGATGGAAAATGGATAAAATGTGCAAAAGGGATAAAAGTCATAAGTCAAGATAGGTCAGGGTTGTTGGTTTTCAAGTCAAAATCTTGTCTTCTGCTGAGTCAGAGTTGATTAAACAGAGCCAGTGGCAAAGTAAGAATTCAGGAGGAGATTTTAAGAATTGTTGAGCGAATTGGCAAGGAAATGGATAAGTTATGCATCAAGGGATGATTTTGGAGGTAAATTCAAGTCAATCTTGGAGGAAATCATTCCAAGACTAGGATTTCGCTCTTGACCCTTCCAAAGGGTCTAGAGCGAATTCCTCCACAAGACACTCCATCCTGACCCAAACTTTGAGCTAGACCATTCCTAGGCTTGAAGGAAGGTAAAAACACTTGTTTGAATGAGGAAATGAGAAAAATGAAGTCAGGATCATGGCCAAAGGATGAATTTCTCTCCTGACCCTTCCAAAGGGTCCAGAGCGAAATTCATGTAAAACCCTATTTTTCAAAAAACCTTGAGTTATATGTCAACTTGAAGAGCAAATTTGCATGATCATGATAGAATGAAGCCTAAAAAAGTGTGTCCAAGGCATAGAAAGGAGAAAAGACGTGAAAGACTAGCCTAAAACTAGGATTTCACTCCTGACCCTTCCAAAGGGTCCAGAGCGAAATCCTCATTTGACTCTCAATTTTGGCCTAAGGCATTGAAAATGAAGACTTTGGAGCCAAGTGGATGGCAAATGGACTTGGATGTGGTGAAAGGAGAGCAAATTTGACCAAATTTTGAAGATGGATTGGATGAAAGAGGTAGGAAATCAAGCAAAACTAGAATTTTGCTCCTGACCCTTCCAAAGGGTCTAAAGCAAAATTATTAGAAGAGACCTTTTTCCCCTTTGTTTGCACTAAAAGTCTTGTTCCTTGGACATGGAGGGATTAAATGATGTATCTTTTTCTTTTGAGGTGATAGAATGTGAAAGAGTGAAGGATTTTTTACCAAGACAAGAATTTCGCTCCTGACCTTTCCAAAGGGTCCAAAGCGAAATTCATACAAGACCCCTTTTTTTCTTCACAAAACCTTCAAGTGAATGCTAACTTGGATTGGAGGATGATCAAGAGAAGCCTAATGAGTTATATCCAGGCCAAAGAAGGGAGGAAAAAAGTGGAAGTGAGCCTAGAATGAAAATTTCGCTCCTGACCCTTCCAAAGGGTCCAGAGTGAAATTCATATTTCCTCTAATTTACTCTTTAGCTTGACCAAGTTTGGAGCTTCTAAGGAATGGTTTGGAGGACTTGGATGAATATTTTCCTTGGAGAGAAAGTTTTAGGAAATAAAATGATGGAAATCAACTTGGAAGGAGAATTTCGCTCCTGTTCCACAAGGTCTAGAGCGAAATCCTCCATTTGAGCTTCTTTTTGCCTTAAGCCCTAGGTCGGCCTTGTTTTGAGCTAGTTTGATGATGGATTTACTTGGATATGATGAAAGGAAATTGAAATTGATCAATTTTTAGAGAGAATTGGATAAATGAAGTGGAAAATCAACCAAGACTAAGGATTTCGCTCCTGACCCTTCCAAAGGGTCCAGAGCGAAAATCCCCATAGCTCTCATTTCCTTCCTTGTTTTGGCCAAGTGTTGGTTTCTAAGACATGTTGGAAGGTGTATTGATATGTTTTTTCCCTGAGAAGTGGTTGAAAGCATTGAAAGATGAAGATTTTTCCTAAAGGATGAATTTCTCTCCTGACCCTTCCAAAGGGTCCAAAGCGAAATTCTTTATAAACCTCATTTGCTTCCCTGCTTAGGCTACAAATCTTGTTCCTTGGGTGAAGAGTGATGTATTTTTTCTTTGAAAAGAATATTGGAGTTGAAAAGATAAATAGTCAAGCCTAGAATGAAGATTTCGCTTGTGACCCTTCCAAAGGGTCTAGAGCAAAAATCCCCATAACCACTCTTTCCTCTCAATTTTGTGCCAAGTCAAGTGTGGGTTAGGATAATTAATATTGGAGATGTCTTTAGGCATGAATTTTACTTGCTATTAATCAAAAAATTTGAAGGAATTGAGCAAGAACTAGGATTTTTCTCCTGACCCTTCCAAAGGGTCCAGAGCGAAATTCCTAAGATCGCTTATTTTCCTTTCAAAACAAGTCAAAATTTTGGTTTTTATGGCTTAGAGAAGAATGGAGTAGCGTTTAATTGACCTTTGAAGTGAGTTGAAGTGGAAGAATGAAGAAATGAGCTCAAGAGAAAGGATTTCGCTCCTGACCCTTTCAAAGGGTCCAGAGCGAAAATCCTAAAACCTATTTTATCTTCCAAAATTTGTGTCAAGGCAAGCCTAGACCAAGGTGAGAGAATTTGGGAGATTCCCCTAGGATTTCCCTTGAGAAATCCTAAATAGATCTTGTCCCTGGCCATGATTTCTAGCAAATTTCCCCTTTCAGACCTTTTGGGGGTCAAGCAGATGTTGTCAGGTTGAGAGATGGATTGAAATGAGAAATTCAGGGAAGAACAAAGTGAGAAGGATGGAGCTAAACAAGAGAAAACAAGCAAGGAATGAATTTCGCTCTTGACCCTTCCAAAAGGTCCAGAGTGAAATTCTTCAAATCAACTATTTTCTCCTTGGGTGAAGCCAAAATTTTGATCCCTATGACATGATTGGACAAGGAGTGATGCATTTTCACCTTTAAAGATGAATTGAAGTGAGGAAGATAAAGGATCAAGTATAAAACTTGAATTTCGCTCCTGACCCTTCCAAAGGGTCCAGAGCGAAATTCACAATATGTCATTTTTCCTCTCAGTTTGTAATAAGCTAGGACATCAATCAAGGTGGATTGGACTTTAAGATTGCCACAAGCATATATTTGAGTAGGTTATGAGTTCAAGAAGTAATAATTTTGAGCTAAGGGATGAATTTCGCTCCTAACCCTTCTAAAGGGTCTAGAGTGAAATTCTTAAAAATCACCTAATAAACTCATGATGGATGATAAAAAAATGAATCCCTAGGCTTTAGAGGAGCTAATACTAGCATATTCTTACCTTAAAGAGCAATTAGGAGTGAAGGAGTGAGACAATTGAGACCTAATCATGGAAATCGCTCTTGACCCTTCCAAAGGGTCCAGGGCGAAGTCCTTAGAGATCCTCTTTTTTCACCATAATTAAAGGCAAAACTCATGATGGCAAAAACATTATAAGAAGGATAAAGATGTTGGAATAATAATGAAAAATGGAAAAAATGGCAAACATTAAAAAGCATCAATATCTCCTAGGCTTGCCTATACCCTCTCAAGAAATTCACAAATAAAGCCACATTCTAGATACACTTTTTATGAGTTGCTAATCAAGCATCATTAGGGTAAACAATGCAAATCTCCCTTTATTAAAACTTGTAAAATGTGTTAAAATTTTAACATTTCACCCTTGGCCGCCCAATGTTTTTTTTTTAAAACCTTATTTGCTAGGTCGGCCACCTCAAGGATGAGATTTTTTATTTTTTTTATAAACCAAGAGGTCGGCCTCTTGAGGAAATTAGGAAGTCGCCATATAAAGGGAAGGAGTTTTGTGAACTTTTAATCATTCATTCATTTGTGTCTTTCCTAAAGCGAATTTTAGGAGCAGAAATAGCAGAGCAGATTGCAAAAAGGAAGGCGAATTTCTGATCCATGAAGGCTAGTTAAGGGCTGAATCAACAAAGGCAAACCTGAAGTGCAGATCAAGGAATTTCCAAACCATTTGAATAACACTTGGAAGGAGGGCGAATCCAGTAGAAATATTTATTTTTTATCCATCTTTTCAAATTAATAAGTGGAAATCGAAGGTAAGGTGTTTAATCTGATTTTTTAGGCAAGGTATTGAAAATCTAATTCAAGTTTCTATTTTAAATTTTCTTAAGGTTAGGTCTTCTATATCTAGTTTAATTTCTAAGTGATGCCTAGTTTGATTTTTTTTTAAAAGGTTTCATCTTTTAAGGAATCTCAAGTCACCTAGCTAAGATTATATACTTAAACCTAACATAAGCTTCTTTTTATAGGTAGCAAATGGCGACCCCCAAGGTGAGTGGATCCCCTACTTGACAGGCTCTCATCAAAGAAGACCAAAAGAATGATGATTTGGAGACCAAGATCATGTCCAAATGGAGCAATATCGGAGACACCAACTTAGGGAACTTCAATGTGAAGAAGTTTCGAGAAGCACCCTACATCAACAAGCCATCACCCATAGCCAAGAAGATAATTAAGAGTGGCATAATCAAGGTCATGGGCTTCCCTCCCATAGTTAGATGTCACGAGCTAATGATTGAATGTGCCAGGAACTATGATTCACATTCAAGGACAATCATAGCCGAGGATGGAACTATCCTAGCCTATCTTTCAGAAGAAGCTATAAGTGAAGCCTTTCATCTCCCGGAGCTAAGAGATATGATCTATAAGAGCTTGGAAGGAGATAGGTCTATCTACAAAGATGATCCTGACACCTATCTGAACTTCATCAATAAGAATTAGTTACTCAAGAGTAGGCCTCGCTTGGACAAGATACCTAATACGCCACATAGAATTGATTTCCAAGAGGAATTCAGGGACTTGGTAACCATGCTCAATCGGGTTATAGGTGCCTCTCAGGCCTTCTTATTTGAAAAGTGGATGTTCTTCTTTATTCAAGTGATCATCCAAGGAAAAGGAATGCTCAATTGGGCTAGAATCATTAGCAACAACCTAGATGTGCAGTTGAGGAGGCTAGTCCCTACTAATATGTTATATATTCTTTAATCAGAATTTTTGAGTATACAAGGCTACCACATAGAGGAGTTGTTGGGAGAGGGACATGAGAGATAAGAGCATATGATTCTTATGCTCAATTGTATCATCTGCCTAAAATGACTACAAGTTAGTCAATGACACCTTCACAATGTATATCACTAGGACATTGAAAGGAGGGATTCACCATCATCTATCTCCGGAGGCACAAGAGTTCGTGAAGTAACATGGTGCATGGTTCATTCAATTTCCAAAATTAACCTACATCAAGGTCCATGGATGTCCTTCACCTCCCTATATGTTGCCAAGGTATCCTACAGACAAAATAATATTACTCGAAGTAACTAGACAATTGGCAGCTTATGGTAAAGCATCAAGACATAAGCATGGAAATGGTATCCCCGTACCTATTTTATTGGAAAATTCAATTGAAGTGTGTCCTAATTCTCAAGCAGTCGAAGATGCAGAAAAGGAATTATCTCTGTATTCATTCACACCCTTTACCTCAATAGAGAATTTTGATCCTCATGGTCATATGGAAGAGACAGTTGGGAAGAACTACAAACATGAGTTTCAAGTAGAGGACTTCTGGATGAATGTTCAAGATGATGTGGAGGTGAAAAGAAAGATGCATTCTAGATTACCCTTGGATCTTATCAGGAAATGTAAATTTTATAGAGTAGCCGATCAAGCCCAAGACAATGGTAGATATCTCCAATCATCCTATGAGAAGGAGGATAAAGAAGTGAAGATAGATTGGAATGAGCAAGAAGTTGCAGACCTGAGAGCATTGATGGACCCTGTTTTAAATTGCACTCACAGATGGGTGGACATACAACATCAAAAATTGAAGGAGTGGAATATAGCCATGACATTCACCCTAGAAACAAGAACAAAAGAAGGAGAAGAAAGTGTGAGTGAAAATACTTCTCATTCCAAAGGGTCAAAGAGAAAAGGAGGACCTTAGAAGAGAGAACCCTCCAAGAAGAAACAAAAGGTGAATCCTGAACGTCCACCGAGTACTTCTTCTAGACATGAAAAGGAGATAAGTCAAGGAGAGGATCAAAGAGAGATATTGTATGAAGTTGATGAGTCTATGGAATCCATGGTGCAGAATGATAAACAAGGCAAAGGATGAACACCTCAACACTCATCAAGTCAATCTCTTCCTCTCCAGGTTGGTGCTAATGAACAACAAGAAGAAAAGAATGATGATGAAGCAACATCTCCTTTCAGAGATGATAAACTTCTGCCTAAGGAAATACAGGTAAGGGAAAGAAAGTCTTCCATTCCAAATTGGCTGAAAGAAAGACTGACGAGGGTAATTGTAGTTGAGGAGGAAGAACAAGTATTCGATTTGGAAAGTCTCATAGGAAATTCCCAAGAAGAAATCGAAAAGAAGAAGGCTACAAAGATGTCAAAGGTAATTAGAGATGATGCAGGATCCAAGAAGATACAGGTAGCCACACCAGTATGAAGATGAGGTTATGGCAGAGGAATATGATTTAGAAACATTTGATCTTGGTCCACTTACCTCCGAGCAGGCCATGGAAGAAGCAACTGATTCAATGAAGCACTCAGTGACAAACTCAAAGAAGAAATGGAAAATAATAAGAGGTTAGAAAGGGAGGTTAGTGCTTGGAGGAATTATTTTAGCCACCTTAATCAACCTTTAAGGCGATAGGATCCAATAATATTACCTTTGCATGCACTTCCTCCTGAATCAATAAATGAGGTAGAAAAGATGAAGAACTTAGCCCAACTCATGAGTTCTTGGATTGATGAATCTTACAAGGTAGCCATTGAATTTGTAACAAGAATGATGAAGACAGTCCATCGGGCTATCCAAGTCCTTGAGATTATTCATAATCTAATGATAACTATAGATGCATTCACTCACACTAGAGACATTGTCATCCCGGTCTTACAAGTGATAAGAAGGACGCCAAGGTAGATTTTAGCACAAGAGAAGATAATGGATGGAGGAAACCATAACCTTGTGCAATGGTCAACTTTGCTCCAAATGAAGGAAGTTCTATTCGAGGACATCAATAGTAGATGCAATCGATTTGAGGGCACCATCCATCCTATTCAAGATAAGGTGTTTGATGTATTATGCACAATCCTTGACAGGAGGATAGAGATCGAAACATATGTGGATGTCCAAGAATTGGAGGATAGGATCAAGATTATATTTTGCAAAGAGGAGAACATGGTCATAGAAAAGCAGCTAGATCAGATGTATGCTACTATGTTCCTGATTGAGAAAACAAAAGAGCTAGAGTCAGGATGGGAGATGACCCTTCTCGCATCTTTTGATCAAGTCCTTCACTTGGAAAAACAAATGAAGAACCTGCATGAGATTCCCATTCCTGAGATTGAGGGGATTGCATCCAGATTCATTCAATATGCTAGAAGAGAACATAGAAAAGGGAACAAAATTCTAGATGAAAAGTTGTTATGAAATGATGTGGAAATTCAATTCCTATTGGGCTATGTTTCCTTGTTATTTGTGCCAATTTCTATTGGCTATGGAATGATAATGCTTATCTGATTAGGGTGATTTTTTTGGCAACCCCTAATTAGGATTTATGTGTCAAGATCTCAGCCTTTGATCTTCTTTAGATCCAGGTCATTCATTGTATTTGAGAGTGCTATATAAGCTCTCACTCAATTAATTTTAGAAGGTTAGAGTTAGAGAAAAAGAGAAAAAAGACTAAGATTGTTAGCAGCTCAGAAAGAAGTAGTGAAGAAAGAAAGTTGAACGATTGTTGTTTTATTTTGCTATGAGATCAATAAAATATTGAAGTTATGGTGTTTTACTGTAATCCTTGTGGCTATTTTCATGGTTCTTTATCTTCTTGAATCACTCTTAGTAGAGAGAGCACTTAAGTTTTAGAATTAGATTGAAGGACGAATGTTGTGTTTGATCTTTGGTAAAACTCATAGTCCAAACCACTAGCTCCTTACTGATTGTAAGCACTCCTTGTGTGGTCAACTGGAGATATTAGGATTGTTTAAGAGTTCAATCATTATTGGAGATATTGATATGTATCTTAGTGATAGTATCTATCCCATTGATGATTCAAAAATCATTGAATCCCCTTAGAAGATCGCACCAATTCCAATAGAGTTGTAATCTTTGGCAATATTGAAATTGGTAGTTTTATCAAGACCAGTCCTCATTTAGTCATTCCTAGGATTAGTTTAGTATCGCCTCCTTAAAACCCTTATCTTTTGCCTTTTTTTGAATTATCAGTTAGTATTAGGAGAATTTAGTTTCCTCATTGAAAATTAGTTGCAAGAACAAGCTTTCCTAGAAAGTACGTAAGACTCCTTGTAAAACAACAAACACAACGACCACTGGTGCTTATCCACGAGTAGAGAACCTACATAACAGAACCTTGGAGTCGCTCTGATTGAACCTTCTACGAAATATTCAGCATTTGGGGGGATTTATTCAATAGAGGATAAGATACCTCTGGGTACTTTATTCTGGGTTTGGTCATGTACAAAAAACACATCAACATGACCCCTTTTCATCTCTCACCGATTTGAGCCTTACAATAGAGTTTTTCAATCAAACTATGTGTGTGATCAAATTGGGATAGATCTTGCATTTCTTCTTCAACGGACACCTTGAATTGACCATCCCACTCATAAGAATGTAGAGATGGCATATTGATGATAGGTTATAAGAAAAAAATAGAACTTTGTGTCTTGCAATCATTGTCCCCATGGTTACTCCAAGACTCTTGTCTAACTCCACCAACTAGCTGAAAATGCTTAATATCATAAATAGGAATAGACTACACTAGTTCTTCAAGGCTTTGATTACAATCAAAATTTCCATTCTTGTTTTCAATGATTCCTGGGTTCTCCCTAGTCTCACACCTCACATCATCCACATGATGAAATTGCTCCACGCCAAGATGATAATCAACTGTGTGCACTAATAAATCTTATTTATGTTCAAGAACACCATCAAACACTTCAATATCAGGAGCCTTATAGACTTTTAAATTTGCTTCCACCTCATTTTCACTTTGATCAAACAAGAAAGCAGACCCAAGATCAAGTATAATGTCACCATTGTTTGCTGATATAGAATCCTCATCGAGTTCCATTTCATCATCCAAATCAAAGGGAAATTCATCCCACATAGGTTCCTTGCCATCGCTAGGTGCCATCACATTGGGATCCCAAGTGCTAAGGGGTTGATTGTTCCGATCAAAAGGAAAGTTCTCATCACACTCCTCTTGGATTCTTGACTCATTGAATAAGTCACCTTCCAATCCACTTAAACTGATATCTTCATAAGTATCTTTCTCCAAAAGCTTAGTTTGATAATCAAACCCAAGACCACTCATGTCACCAACACTATAATAAAGCAAAGAGTCATCAATTCTAGTTGTTTTGAACATTTTATCCATGTTTCCTTCAATGAGCCCATCACCTATAGGTGTATCTTTAATCTCATATTTAGTAGTCACATGCTTACCAAAGAGGTCTTCTTGATCACTTGTCATAAATTCTTCTTGTGAAAACCCTTAGGAAGTTGGGGCAGCAACAAGAGGAGGATCATTTTTCACCAAATCTTCAACATGATTATGTACAAGCACATTGGAATCATCACTTTGGTACTGGTCATAAGCTGGTTCAATGGTGGCACCCAAATCATCCCTAACTTGCTCTTCTTTAGCAAACCCAACCCGCACAATAGTTCTACTTACATCTTCTGTAAAGTCATTAGTCTCAAGATCTTCATTGGATAATTCCAAATGAGGTTTCCAGACTGTTGTTTTGTTCTTATTGCCAAACTGATCCTTATCACTACCAACCACATGGAAGTCTAGAGGAGTAATTTGGGGCTCTAACACACACTCCTCATGTCTCAAGGTTTCTCCTTCAAGATCATGGTCATCTTGATGTGTCATGTGCACTCATCCATTAAAACCTTTGGATTTCGCAATAATCCTTGTATATTCCCTTTTAATGTTAGGATCTCTCATATGCATGGTCAATTCTTGTATCAACTCATATATAGAGTTATCTATTATAGACATTCTTGCAAACTCTGATATGCAACCCAAAAAATCAGGACCCAACAGGATGGTAGGGAGAACTTGTGCACTGATCAACTGAACACACAGATTGGCAGGAAAACCAACTCTGATACCACTGTAATATCCCCCTTAATTTTTCCCAATTTTTTTCCACAATTACATTCAACACAACACTTGTTATGGTTAGGAAATGAAAACCAAATACTATTGAAAGGTAACCCTCCACTTTCAGATCACTGAGAGCCTAATCTGGAAGGGTGAGAGCATACAGTGTCAAGGGGATCATTAGATGCCAATAACTAAAAATGATTACAATCTTCGGGCGGCAAGCAAGCCCCTTCTGCTTTTCTAGCAGGATAGAAACTGAACTCTTGGCGTTAAACCAGCCAAGGGAAATAACAAGAAACTAAAACTCAATCAGTCTACCACGTATTTCAACGGGAGGACATTACATAAAACTTATCACTTGAGCACTTATTCAGTGGGAGAACTGAGTACATAAACTGAATTACAAAGCAAAAAGGTGGCTAAGCCAGCCTCTTCCACTTATGCAGTGGGCAATCAACACATCAAAAATGGTTAGTAGTACTACTACTTAACCTTACAATATAGGAATTAGAGAGATTGAATAGAGAAGTAATGTTGTCCAAGCTGATAAATATTCCCAAGCAAGTGCTAACTCGCCAAAAGCCCTTCAACATGAAATTATGAAAGTCTAAGAGCAATGTCATGCAAACCAACAACTTCAAGAAGCTATTACACACTTAAATCTCTCTCCAAACTCACCCAAATCTCTCCAAATAACTCCCCAATCAGCTAATCTACTCATACTCCTAAATGCACACCCAAATACTAACTTTTGGAATTGAGTAATTTTTGGTAGCAAGCTGGAAACACATAACCAACAACACCAAGACACACTAAAATTCATATAACACTCTCACAACTCGCCCAAATCACTCCAAACCAAACCCAAACTGCTATTATATCAATACTAACCAAGAATAACCAATAAAATGACCACCAGACATCCTACTTAACTCAACTCACTTCCAAATGTCCACACAGAGAAAAACGCTATAGCTGAGAATTTTGATTTACAATATTAAAATGAATACTCAGAGATTATTGCTGGAAACTTACAAATACCTTTGCCTAGGACATAGAAAATCAAAGAGCCAATACCCAGAAGTAGCAGGCGATCACACAAAGACTTATGAATGAAAGTATGCTTCAGCCATGACTTTCCCATAAGCCTGGAAACACAATGAAATTCGTACCACAACAAAACCAGCAATCCCACACTTCAACAAACTCACCAAGAACACTAAGAGAACACAAAAAATAGCTAGGCACTGTCTTGCAAGTACAAAACTGCACTTAGCTAGGAAGGCTCATTTCGAAGCTCAAATTTCTATTGCCAAATCGGCAGCATACCGATGCAATTTTGAAGATACCCAAATGGGAGACCAAGCACCTGTATTTATAGTTTTTTCCTCTGAAATTCAAATGTAAATTCTCACAAATTCACCTCACCAATTTGTATATCATTTCACTCTCACATGGCGTCCAAATGACATTTCATTTCATTTCCCAAGGTGGGCACCCAATTTGCATTTTAACCAATAATTCAACAAGTTCAAACTTGCCTAAGCTTCTAAAAATAACTTAATGTATTCTTCAAATTTCAACGCCTAACTTAGGAAAATATAACATTGATATTAGATAAAAATATATCTTTTTCCTAACTCGCCCAATATATCATTAATCAGTAATAAAATAATTAAATATTAAACCTTAGGATAAGGAAATAATATTTAATTAAATCACTTATGACTCCGATATTGATTATCAACAAAATCCAGGATGAAGTTGAGCAATGAAGACCCTTGAACTGCTACAGGATCAGGACCCTGTCCAAACTGCTAAAAATAGAATTGCTCAATATTGCCACTTACTAAAAATAGTAAGTCATGAAATACTCCTTCGAAAAACATGATCTTCACACTTGAAGAAAGAGCTTGGAAAGCTCAGTAAGACAACATCATCCAAACAACCAAACCCTAACTTACTAAAAATAGTAAGTTCTCACTTCACCCAAGAATCAAATGCATGTTATGCCACCCCGGAGCTCATGAAAAACCCAGAAGGAAACCATAGATAGAACTAAAGAATTCCCTCTTGGTAAACCCTAAAAAGCTTGAGCAAAACTCCACAAAAATTGGAAACCCTAATTCTCCTTTGCAAATAGCCTATGAGTCTCCGCAATGGGCCAATGGACCACTGAACTAATCACTATGGAGAAGGGGACATTACAGAAATCTAGGAGCCTCAGGAGTAGGTTACATTATTCATTTTTGGGAAGGAGTTGTAATAGCCAAGCACGCTAAACCTTTAGAATTAGATACAAATAATATAGAAAAACTCAAAGCAATAATTGAAGGGTTGTTAATTTGCAGATAATTAGGAATCAAAAAGGTGGAAATTGAAGAGGACTCGACAATAATCATAAATGCTCTTAGAACTAGAGCAACCCCCAATTGGAAGTTGAATTCTTTCCTAGGCAGGACATTAGAGCTCATAAAGCTCTTCAAATCTACAACAATCAACCACATTTATAGAGAAGTGAATTGTTTAGCTATCCAATTGGCAAACATGAGGGAAGATGGTATAAATTATAAACAAATTAATGGGACTGATCTAAGACAAAATCAGTGGGATTCCATTTCATAAAATTTCTTGACCGTTTTAAATGTTAGAATGTGATGGAAGTCAAGAGTTTTGTAGGTGATTATATTAGAAGGAACCCAATTTTTTAAAATTTTATTGAGCAATTGGAAAGTAATTGGAAAGCATTTATAAAAAAGAATTTAGTAACTGGAAAGCATTTTAACAACATGTCAATTCCACCAATTTAATGAAATCTAGGTAGATTGTCCCAAGTCAACAGTGGATAAAAGGATAGTTTAGGTGGGCACTTCACACGATAAGGTTTTTGAATTTTGAAATTTGATTTTCTTAAGCTTTAATATCATCAAGAAGATTTACCAGAGAATTTTGAGGTTGGTCAAATATCATTTATCGTGGAGTAGAGTTAAGGCAAGCAAAGAGTGGTGTATTGAGGCCAAAATTGACCTCATCATAAGTGGTAGGTAGAGTTAGTAGTCTTGATGAGGTTTGTACTCTAAAAAATTTCTTGAATATGAAACTTATAAAAAAAGCTAAGCTAGTGGGGAATGCTAGGGGTTAAGACATTCTCATTGAATGCTCTTCGGGATTGCAGTAAAGCTTGCTATTTTGGTGGAAGTAGTAGATTGCCTTTTTCTTTCTATGCAAGATGATAGCTAAAGTTAGCAGAGGGTGAGATTTTTGTGTTATTAGTTAAATTGCTTGACATAAAGTTAGAGGATTTTATTTGGAAAAGTTGGGAGACAAATTTGGCATGAGTGCAACAGATACGGATGCAAACATGAGTAAATGCAGTTAGTGGCTTCTATCATAGGTTTTAATTCAATTTGCTTCTCCTTTTTTTAGTATCTTCTTTATTATTATGTCAGAGTCTTCAAGAAACTTCAAGGAGGAATCAATAGGCTAAGGAAGAGGGCTAGATTTGTGTAGTGGGGATAAATTCACCAATTCGTCTAATGACCTCTAAAAGACAGATGGCTTTTTTCAGTGAAATCAAGGAAAGAAGGACGCTTAAAGTTTTGAATCTCTCCCAATCTCTCCCACTCTTTGGTTGTTAGGGTGGTTAAAAATATTTTAGGAAATGAATTTCTTCTGGAAAATCATAAATATAGGGTTAATATGGAGATTCCAATAGTGTTTATTGCTCCTCTTCTTCGTGTGGGATTATCATAAGATAAAACACAAAAGCTTTGTGAGAAGTTTTTCAAGGTAGGTTTGTTGGGTTATTTGGGAAGGGTTCTTATAAAT